>NC_012877.2:18280124-18494720 GCF_000003195.3 Sorghum bicolor
TTAGTGTTAATTACGGTTAAGAGTTAAGCTAATCTACAGATTTGCCATCCAACTTGTTTTAGCCATAACTTTTGCGTCTTAGCTCCGATTTAGGTGATTCTGGTCGCTATAGTTTCGTTTCATCGAGTAGAATACAATAGTGCAGTTGCTTTCTGTTTTCGATGCTTTGGTGTCTGTTTCTGATTAACTTGTTTGTTTGCATGTATTGCTTTGATTGTGTGATGATTGTCGCGTATAGCCAACGAGACGCTCGTGAAGGAAGAGGATCAGGATCCCGCTGAGTTCGAGCAACCCGACTACGATCAAGGCAAGTGCAGACACCGTTTGTTCATTTTGAACCTACTCATTAATGTCATTTACTTTATATGCATGTGTCCAATGAATGCAAACCCTAAGGACATGACTAGCTTTACTTACCATTCCTTGTTCACCTGGGGTTATGTATATGGGTAGTCTAGGCTATACTAGGTTTGCTTAGCTGCTCTACTCATCTTACACACATGCCTAAAACAAGTAATACTCTCTACTCAACTTGATGCTTAAACTGTGCTGAATCTTTGGTCACTGCGGTGATGGCGATGTTGGATGCTTATGAGCATCGTGATGATGGTGGTGACAGGGGGAGCAGGTACTGTTGGTGGTCCGGTTTGCCGGGCGTACCCGTCTCTGCTCTCCGTAAGGACTTAGTCATGGAGCGGCCCCCTGGGACATACAGTGCAACTCCAAGCTATATGGCTCTGGCTTGACTAATTAGCAAGACCTCCACTAGTAGGGTGTTACTTTCCGGGTAGGCGTGAGGAAGTAACTTGGGTAACGAATATTAAGTTGTCGGCTGCTCGGTACGCCATGGCTATGGGTATCGACTGTCGAGCGCCCCGGCAAAAACTTGCGAGTGGCATCCTATTAGTTGGACCCTATGAAAGGTCTCGTAGTGAGACCCTGCCTGCTCACCTTGGCAGGGCAAATGGGAATCACGACTTGGAGTGAACGTGCACACCTCTGCAGAGTGTAAAACTGATATATCAGCCGTGCTCACGGTCACGAGCGGCCCAGACTCTCACATAATGAGCAAATTGGATTCACTGGATACTTGGAGATGGAACTTGGCGAGGTTGCTACCTCGTGTTTTGGCGGACTGGATATTCCGTGTTGGCAGGATTGCTATTCTGTGTTAATTATTGGGGTTAATCCCTGGACTATAATGATTATTAGGTTAGTCTTTTAAAAGATGCTAATTACTAGTTACACTAATTAAGGGTTGGGTTTATGCTACTCATAATTAGTAGTAGGTTGTTCTAATAATAGTCATAATTAAAAGTGATCAACTAAAATGCTACCGTAGTCAAACCAAGTCAGCTTTACCTTGTTTTAAGCCTTGCATGTCATTACTTTTCGTTTGTGCTTGCTGAGTTCGACATGAGCTCACCCTTGCTATAATCATTAAAGGTTGCTCGGACGATCAGGAGTACAATTGTGATTTCCCTGAGGACTACCCTAAGTCGCCTGGTTGTTAGGCTCGTGTGGTTCTGCCGTCGACCTTCCTGTGGCAAGGTGGTCCTGCTACGCCGGCGTCTAGTTCCCCTTTTCTTTATGGAACAATTTAGCTTATGCTTCCCATTCGCACTTTGATATACCTTTTGGCTTGTAATAATGGTACTCTTACTCTCATTTATGTAATACGTTTGAACACTGTGTTTTGTACCATTGATGATGTCGATCCATGTATGTGAATTTGAGATCCTGGCGCACATGTGATTTGGCACCCGAATGCTCTTTTACATCCGGGTGTGACAGAAGTGGTATCAAAGCCGTGTTGACCGTAGGATCACGCAACCTAGTGAGAAACAGCCGTTTAGTATGTCCCTTTTGGGTGAAATACACCATTGGATCTATCTATTAACTAGCTTACTAACCCGTCTCTCATTGGACTTTATCTATTAGCCTTATCTACTTACTTTTACTAACTGTTGGGTACCATAAAAAGGGATACCCAATTCAGAATAATAAAAATCACAAAAGACAAAGCAAACCATCCGCAATCACCAGGGCGCGGGCCTCGGCTTGTCTGACTCCTCGGCCTCGGGCCCAAAACACGGCTCGCCCGACCCCTTTGGCCTCGGGTGCAAGTTCCGTCTCGCCCGACCCCCTACTGACCCCGAGCAAAAATTGCAAGGCGGTTTCCGTCGGACGCAGATCCCGTCTCGCCCGACCCCGATACTATAACCACATCTGAAAACCTCTCGAGGTAAAAATCCCTAGGCTATGGCCACCTACGTTCGAGAGGTTGCGAGACTGACCTGCGAAGCGGGTTCGAACAGTCGCCTCAGGATAACCGAGTGAGGGATGACTGAAGATGAGCACAATAGAGGCCACGGTCCGAGCCCCTCAGAGGGTTGGCGCATCTTTGCCAGTCGTATCCGAGACCCATGCGGGTGTCACGCGAGTGGGATCCCATCGAGGGAGGCACCGAGCCCTCGGAACCTAACAAACGGTTCCAACATCCACCGTGACTGCCCTCGGGTATTTTGAGATGTGCGCATAAGGCCACTAGCCGACCCCTAGCGAATGGGACTCGGACATCCACTTGGATTTACCCGCTTGTAGCTCCCGGGGAACGTCGATACTCGCCCATCGAGGGTAGTACGGCACGACCCACTCCTCCTCCGAGCGAAATGATGATTGAGGGACGTAACTACAAGACGAGAAAGAACCTGATCGACGCTTGTGGGGAAAGGGCCCGGGGGCTTCCTCGCACAATGGGGACAGGCACTACGTGTAAAGAACATGCAACCTACCCCTCAAATACTCCCAACTACAACATTCAGGGGTAAAAGCCTTTCAAGGAATGACCCCATTCCTCCAAAAGGCTCGGGGGCTACACCCAGCAGGTGCGCTCGCGCGCACCCTCCGGATAAAGTAAAAAAGCTCCAAGTCAAGCAAAATAGTCCCTCGAAAAAGAACATTTTGAAAGGGTGCCTTCACCCCTTCAAAGGCTCGGGGGCTACTGTTGGGTACCATAAAAAGGGATACCCAAATCAGAATAATAAAAATCGCAAAAGACAAAGCAAACCATCCGCAATCACCTGGGCGCGGGCCCCGGCTCGTCTGACTCCTCGGCCTCGGGCCCAAAACACGGCTCGCCCGACCCCTTTGGCCTCGGGTGCAAGTTCCGTCTCGCTCGACCCCTCTAGGGCTCGGGCGACGACACCGCCTCGCCCGACCCCTCTGGGCCTCGGACGCGAGTTCCGTCTCGCCCGACCCCTCTTGGGCTCGGGCGCCAATGCCGCTTCGCTCGATCCCCCATCACAAAGCAAGGCTTCCGACACACGGCGCCCGTACCCACGACATGACAGGCGCAGTTACTCCCATATCGCAGCAGGGCATGGTGGCGACTATTCCAACCACCCTGGTCACTGCAGCCTCACATCTTTCACTATGTAACCTTACCTCTTTCACTGTGGTGTACCGCCTCACAGTAAAAGAGGAATGGGAGAGATTAACCAGTGTCACTGTTAGCTGTCTTTTCCTACTATTACAGGACAGGCTGCAGTATCACCGATCCGACCCCCACGACTCCAACAGGGCTCGGTAACCCTCCACAGGAGCAGCCATACTGTCATCCATGCCTCAAGGAAGGGACGGGCAAGCTTCCTCAGGGTCGGGACTGTGGCTTCACTACTCAGCAGAGGAAATCTCCAATCACCTATGTAAAAACCTGTGTCCCCCTTGAGACTATAAAAGGGGAGCCAGGGCTCACAACCAAGACGGGTTCATCCACACAACAAATACACCACAACTCCAAGCGAGTTCACTCACAGAGTAGCAACCAGCACTCTGCCCACCACACACAAAGCCGAGACTTGGGACTTAGCCCTCTCTCGCAACCCACCGGGTGTATACTGTTGGGTACCATAAAAAGGGATACCCAAATCAGAATAATAAAAATCGCAAAAGACAAAGCAAACCATCCGCAATCACCAGAGCGCGGGCCCGGCTCATCTGACTCCTCGGCCTCGGGCCCAAAACACGGCTCGCCCGACCCCTTTGGCCTCGGGCGCAAGTTCCATCTCGCCCGACCCCTCTAGGGCTCGGGCAACGACACCGCCTCGCCCGACCCCTCTGGGCCTCAGACGCGAGTTCCGTCTCGCCCGACCCCTCTAGGGCTCGGGCGCCAATGCCGCTTCGCCTGATCCCCCATCACAAAGCAAGGCTTCCGACGCACGGCGCCCGTACCCACGACGTGACACAGTGACTCGCATATCATAGCAGGGCATGGTGGCGACTATTCCAACCACCCTGGTTACTGTAGCCTCACCTCTTTCACTGTGTAACCTTACCTCTTTCACTGTGGTGTACCGCCTCACAGTATAAGAGGAATGGGAGAGATTAACCAGTGTCACTGTTAGCTGTCTTTTCATACTATTACAGGACAGGCTGCAGTATCACCGATCCGACCCCCACGACTCCAATAGGGCTCGGTAACCCTCCATAGGAGAAGCCATACTGTCAGCCATGCCTCAAGGACGGGACGGGCAAGCTTCTACAGGGTCGGGACTGTGGCTTCACCACTCAGCAGAGGAAATCTCCAATCACCTATGTAAAAACCTGTGTCCCCCTTGAGACTATAAAAGGGGAGCCAGGGCTCACAACCAAGACGGGTTCATCCACACAACAAAAACACCACAACTCCAAGCGAGTTCACTCACAGAGTAGCAACCAACGCTCTGCCCACCACACACAAAGCCGAGACTTGGGACTTAGCCCTCTCTCGCAACCCGCTTGTACACCCCTACAACAAGCACCTTTGGGTTCAAGGCAATACAGACCCCTGATCTCACTGGACGTAGGGCATCCTCGGCCCGAACCAGTATAAACTCTCTGTGTTCCACTTGCATCACCATCCGGGCTTAGATAGTCACGCATTCTTATACTCGTTTGTGTCTAGACCACGACTCTAGACGCCGACAGTTGGCGCGCCAGGTAGGGGCCTTTTGCGTGACGTTCATCTTTCCCTACTGCGGAAAGCTTGGATGGCAGACGGATTCCACCCACTTCACCTCGGCACCATCATGATGTTTGGGAGTTTGGAGTTCATGTCGCTCGGCTCCGGCTATGGTCCTCCTCCCACCACGTGGTGACACCGATCCGTGCCCCGAGTCGATCCCACCGCAGTCAGTGCATGGGAGGCGCTCGGGGCACCATGCGGGGGGCACCCGACGGGGGCGTCAGAGGTCTAGGATCTCTGACCCTACCACTGAGGCGAGGGTCCGTCCGGCACTACCCCCGCATATTCCTCACCAGATCGCCCATTCCTCCGGCCCGACAGGCGCTAGAGGAAGGGCCCGCGGAGCATCAAGCTCCGCTCCACGGACTAACAGGGGATCATCGTGACCTCCTGTTCCGCCCCGGTCAAAGGGCAAAGCACGGCTCCCACCCCCTTCTCAGAAGAGGGACCAGGGGGCCTCGACTTCTCATCACCCTCCATCTACAGATGGAGGAAAGGCAGCGGCACCTCCCGAGCTCCCTCTGGGACTCAAGAGCACATCCGCCACTTACGCCTCTTCCGTGAGCACTTCATTAAGTGCGTACGCGGATCTTCCAGGGCACCACCTGAGGTCTACCCTAGACCTTATCGCTACACGCCCGTTTCATCGTACCCAGAGGAACCCACCTCAGGTGACGACGAGTGGGCTGGCGCTGACTTTTCCGGGTGTGGCGACCCGGAAACTTTCATGCGTTTTCTGGAAGCTAGCAACTACTGCCTCGGCTACTCCGACTCCGACGACGGTGGATACGACCCGTCACATGAGTGCTTCAACCTCGAGGAAGGAGGAGCGCCCCCAACGCCCAAGGGGGTGCAGGACGCTCTATGCACGGGAACGCCACTCCACCTCCCAACACGACTCCCGGAGCTCATCCTGGAGCCCGTGGGGCAGCATCAGCCCCCGTAGGAGGACAGCGCCCTGACCTTGAGCAGCTCAATGAGCTGGAGGCTAGGCTCGAAGAAGAGCACCTACGCCTCCGCCAACTCCGTGAGACCCTGGTCCAAGACCAGTCCGGCCGAGGGGACGGGGGCGAGGCTAGACGCCGTGCCCGGGACGTCAACCGCCGCATCATCGAGGACGAAGGGGGTGACCACCCCCCAGTCTTCAGCACGGCCAACCAGATCATGATGGATGCCATGCTCCTCCTCAGAGCGATGCCCGAGCCGTCGACTCCCGAGGGGAGAAGGTTGCGCCAGGGGCTACGTGGCGTCCTGGAGCAAGCTGTGGTGCAGAACGCGGAAAGTTCTGCATCGCAGTCCCACGGCACGAGACGCCAAGGGGAACGACCCCCTCCTAATAGGGCACCAACGGTGCAAGGTCCGCCACCCCCTCACCCGTAAGGGGGTAACAGGGCCCCATCTGTCCATGAACGCGTCGGGGCCACCCTCGAGGCTAGAAGGCGTTATAGGGACGAGGCCGAGTCTCGGCGCTATCAGCCGCACTGAGGCGGGAGGTACAACCCTGACCACGACCGCAGCACGTCGCCAGAGCCTCCGGGCCCTCGTGTCTTCAGCGAGGCCATCCGCAGGGCCAAATTCCCGGCACGATTCCGACAGCCCGCTAACCTCACCAAGTACTCGAGGGAAACCAACCCTGAGCTCTGGCTAGCAGACTATCGCCTAGCATGTCAGCTGGGCGGGGCGGAAGATGACCTGCTCATCATCCGCAACCTGGCACTCCACCTGGCCGATACGGCCAGAGCATGGCTCGAGCACCTCCCTGAGCGCATGATCCATGACTGGGCCGACCTGGTCAGGATCTTCGTCGGGAACTTCCAGGGCACATACGGGCGCCCTAGGAACTCCTGGGACCTCAGGAGCTACCGACAGAAGCCTGATGAGTCCCTCCGAGACTTCATCAGGCGATTCTCCAAGCAATGCACTGAGCTCCCCAACATCACCGACTCCGACGTCATCGGAGCCTTCATCGCCGGTACCACCTGCAAGGAGCTGGTACATGAGCTCGGTCGCAAGACCCCCACGAGCACCAGCCAGCTGCTCGACATCACCACCAACTTTGCCTCAGGCGAAGAGGCAGTTGGTGCCATTTTCTCTGACGACACGGCCAAGGGGAAACAAAAGGCCGAGGCCACCGAGGCCTCGGGCTGACGCGACCCCAATAAAAAGAAGAAGGGTCGCAAGGGGAAGCAAGGTCAATCGGACGACAACCTAGTCGCCGCGGCAGATCACAAGAACCCTAAGCGGGCTCCTACTGGCCCCAGTCCCTTCGATGAGATGTTGAAGAAGTCGTGCCCCTATCACAGGGGACCAACCAAGCACACCCTTGAGGAGTGCACTGTCCTGTGTCAGTATTACACCAACATCATAGTCAAGGAGGGCGCTGAAGAGCCCCCCAAGGACGACGACCCTCAGGGGGAAGGCTTGCCCAAGGTCAAGAACTGCCTCTTGATCTTTGGGGGACGTGCAGCTTGCCTCACCGTGAGTCAAAGGAAGCGCGAACTCCAAAAAGTTTGCGCAGTTAGCACAGCCGCGCCCTCGTACCTCAAGTGGTCCAAGAGCGTGATCACATTCGATCGACAGGATCACCCGGACCGGATCCCCAACCCCGGGAGCTATCCGCTAATCGTCGACCCCATCATCGCCGAGACTCGTCTCCCCAAGGTGTTGATGGACAGAGGCAGCGGCCTCAACATTCTTTATGCCGAGACTTTGGCCCTCATGGGGATCAGCAAGTCTCGGCTGAGGAATGACACATCACCATTCCACAGAGTGGTGCCGGGACATCGTGCCCATCCCCTCGGGCAGATTGATCTGCCGTTTGCTTTGGGACCCCCGACAACTTCAGACGGGAGGTTCTCACCTTCGACGTGGTCGGGTTCCCAGGAACCTACCACGCAATCTTGGGGCGACTGTGCTACGCCAAGTTCATGGCCGTCCCCAACTACACCTACCTCAAGCTCAAGATGCCGGGGCCAAACGGCATCATCACCGTCAGCACGACCAGCCAACATGCCTACCAGTGCGACGTCGAGTGCATCGAGCAGGCCGAGGCTCTAGCTGAGTCTCTGTCTATCCTCACCAGCCTCGGCGACGGTGACCAGGACGTCCCCGACCCCAAGCGTCACACCGGGAGCTTCGAGCCGGTGGAGGAGACCAAGCTTGTCTTCCTCGACCCCGGGACCTATGAGGGCAGGGCGTTGAGGATCAGCTCGAGCCTCGACCCCAAATAGGAAGCAGTGCTCATCGACTTTCTCCGCGCAAATGCCGACATATTTGTGTGGAGTCCCTCGGACATGCCTGGCATACCGAGGGAAGTCGCCGAGCACTCCTTGGACATCCGAGCCGGCTCCAAGCCCGTGAAGCAGCGCCTGCGCTGATTCGACGAGGAGAAGCGCCGGGCCATCGGGGAGGAGATCCACAAGTTTCTGGCGGCCGGATTCATCAAGGAGGTATTCCATCCCGAGTGGTTAGCTAACCCTGTACTAGTTAAAAAGAAAAATGGGAAGTGGAGGATGTGTGTAGACTATACTAGGATAAATAAAGCATGTCCCAAGAATCCCTTTCCATTACCTTGTATCGATCAAATAGTTGACTCCACTGCGGGATGTGAAATTTTATCTTTTCTTGATGCTTATTCCGGCTACCACCAAATCAAGATGAAAGAGTCCGACCAGCTCGCGACTTCTTTCATCACCCCTTTCGAAATGTTTTGCTACGTAACCATGCCTTTCGGCCTTAAGAACCCAGGGGTTACATACCAGCGATGTATGCTCCAGGTCTTTGGGGACCTCATAGGCAAAACGGTAGAGGCTTATGTAGATGACATTATTGTCAAATCCAGGAAGGCAAGCGGCCTAGTGGCCGACCTAGACGAAACATTCTGGTGCCTAGGGCAAAAGGGATCAGACTCAACCCTGAAAAGTGCGTTTTCGGGGTCCCCCGAGGCATGCTCCTCGGGTTCATTGTGTCTGAGTGAGGGATCAAGGCCAATCCTGAAAAGGTCTCGGCCATCACGAACATGAGCCCAATCCATAACATAAAGGGAGTGCAGAGAGTTATGGGATGCCTGGCCTCCCCCAGTCGTTTCATCTCCCATCTCGGGGAGAATGGACTACCTCTATATAGGTTACTTAGAAAATCCGAGCACTTTTCCGGGACCCCCGAGGCCCAGTAAGCCCTTGACAAGCTCAAGGCTCTGCTCACTAACCCTCCCATTTTGGTACCCCCCGCCCAGGGGGAGCCGTTGCTCCTCTATGTCGCAGCCACCGATTAGGTGGCCAGCGCAGCTATCATGGTCGAAAGGAAGGAAGAAGGGCACGCCCTGCCGGTCCAAAGACCGGTGTACTTCATCAGTGAAGTGCTATCCGACACAAAGACCCGATACCCCCAAATCCAAAAACTACTCTATGCGGTAGTCTTAGCCCGACGCAAACTCCACCATTACTTTGAGTCTCACCCAGTCTCGGTAGTATCATCTTTCCCCTGGGAGAGGTGATTCAAAACTGAGAAGCTAATGGTAGAATTGCTAAGTGGGCTATAGAGCTTATGGGTGACGAGATCACCTATGAGCCTCGGAGAGCTATAAAATCCCAAGTTCTAGCGGATTTTGTATCTAAGTGGACGGGAACCCAACTCCCCCACCTCAGATCCAGCACGAGTGCTGGACCATGTACTTCGACGGGTCCTTGATGAAAACTGGGGCCGGCACTGGCCTCGTCTTCATCTCGCCCCTCGGAGTAAGGATGCGATATGCAATCCGACTCCACTTCCCCGCCTCGAACAACGCGGCGGAGTACGAGGCCCTTGTCAATGGTCTCCATATCGCGATCGAGCTTGGGATCAAGCGGCTTGACGTCCGAGGTGACTCCAGACTCATCATCGACCAAGTCATGAAAGAGTCCACCTGCCATGACCCCAAGATGGATGCGTACTACAAAGCAGTCCGGCGCCTAGAGGAAAAGTTCGACGGCCTCGAACTTAACCACATGTTAAGGAAATATAATGAGGCCGCCGATGCGCTCGCCAAGATGGCATCCGAGCGGGCCACGTTCCCCCCGGATGTTTTCGTCAGCGACCTCTACAACCCTTCTGTTGACTACAAAGATGACGGGGGCTCGGATCAACCCCCAGGCGACTCGGGCCCCGACCCCAAGGTCTACACCGCTCAGGAGCAGGAGGCTATGGACATCGAGTCTGAGGCCCTTGCACCTGACGACTCGCCAGACTGGCGCTACCCCTTGCTGCAACACCTCGTCGACGACACTTTGCCCTCAGACCAGGCTGAGGCACGGCGTGTGGCACGTCGCGCCAAGACTTTTCTCCTTCTCGACAGAGAGATGTACAAGCGCAGCCCCTCAAGCATTCTTATGCGCTGCATCCCCCGCCAGGAGGGAATCAAGCTTCTGGAGGACATACACTCGGGGGCTTGTGGCCACCACGCCGTGCCTCGGACGCTAGTAGGAAATGCCTTCTGACAAGGTTTCTACTGGCCCACCGCCGTGGCCGATGCCACGGAGATCGTGCTATTGACACCGTTTTTGGACATGTATCCAAGGTCGGTAGGGTGTGGATCGGCGAGACAGGGTAATAGTCATTGATCTGCAGGAAAGTTGCCGATGGAGGTGGTTGCCGATGAGGAGACAGTCGAATGTGACTAAGTCCATAGGTGATGATGTGCTTATACCGATGGCCGGTATTGACTGATACCGATGGGGAGTCTGCCGATGACATGGGAGGAAGACTCGAAGATGGCCGGTTGGTCCGTGGTGGTGTCCCAGTTTGTCACGGAAGGATGGTTTTATGTTTTCCTTAGTTGTTTAAGTAATTTTGTACATGGAGTCTGTTTAAATTTGGAATTTGAGTTCTAGTCGTGTCTGGTTGTAGCTCTTTGAGCGGGGTATAAATGTAGACCCTAGGGCATTGTAATACACACAATCTATCAATCAATCAAACACAAGTTTTTACTCATATTCCAGTATCTACTTTTTCGACGACTTCGTCATATTTTCCTTTTTTACGAGTTCTTAGGAGTTCGTCGACTTAAGCTCGGCGTATTCTCAAGTTCCGCGTGAATACCTCTTGGCCGTGGCATCTGGGCGCATCGCTGTTGTCGGGACTAAAGTATTCGAGTTACCACCTTTGCCGGTAGTCAGGTCAAATCGGCTGGCACGCCTTAACGTTTAAATCGGGTATTAGCCCTTTGTGTTTGTAGATCTAGCTTTTGCATCAACACATCTTTTGGCACGCCTAGTGGGACCAGATTCAAGATCAACATCAACATGTCGACTACTGAGTTTGATCAGGAGAACGTCATCCCCGTGACGGAAGCCAATCTCAAAGATGAGCAGAAGCAAGCTATCGCTAAAGCCATGGAGGATTACAAGCAGCAATGCCTGAGGTCCTTCAACATGAACAAGAGCGGCGAAGTGATCTAGAAGGATGCACTGCCGATGCCTCGGCAGGTTACTTTTGAAGCCAATCCTGGTAAACTACAAGAGATGGTTGATAGTGCTATCAACCATGCCTTGATCAACCAAGCTGGTGTGTTGTCCAACACGGTTTTCAATGCCGTGGCTAGAACTTTCAAGGAAGGACAATTGCCACCAGATTATGTGGGCCCCTCTCATCATCAGCCAGGGTCACCGGTGGTCACAGCTCCATCGGTTGCTACAGCCACTGCGGGTACACAGACTACTGTTCCTCCAAGCACGTTGTGAGTCACTAATGCACAATCTACGCCGATGACAACTAATCCACCGACTTCAGATGAGCAGGTTAAGCTCACTACAGATCTATTGGCATTGGCGATGTCACGACCAGTCCCTCCTCCTAACTGGTGGGGTTTTGGTATGCCCCCGGAATACTTGAAGACACCTGGCACATCTCAGGCAACTGATATGAGAGGCAAGGCTCCTATGGCATTGGCACCCCCAAATATGCTGATGAATCAGAGTCCCCAGTATACCACAACCACCACTGCAAGACCTTACACTGGGAATTCTCAAGCTCCAACGTTCCAAATGCCTAACGCATCGGCAGACTCAATGCTGATGCAACAGAGATTTATGACTCAGCCAGGGTATGTCAATTCAATGATGATGCCCAATTACCGGTCATCGGCAAGACCTATGCCGATGAATGCTAATAGTGGATGGCTTGGGCAGCAAGTCTTTCCACAAACGCCCCAACAGAATCATCAGGCTACAGGGTTCCAGCAAGGCCAGATCTACCCTGGGTTCCATAATCAGGTATTACCTAACCAGTCAATGAATCTTGGGCAGCAAATCGGCGGACAGCAGATAGGCACACAGCAGTTTGGTGGTCAGCAGGTAGGTGGCCAAATGATTAACCCAATGTTGCATGCAGATGGTGCGCCGCACAGACACGTGGAAGCTTACCAGCAGGTGCCGGATCCCCAACCGCCCCATCGGCAAGACGCTGATGCTTATTGGGCCGATAAGATCGCTGAAGTAATGAGAGACCAATTTGGGATAAAGCCCAAAGTCAACACTTACTCTTATCGGACACCGTATCCTCCTGCATATGATTTAATCCCGCTCCCAAATCGGTACAAAGTGCCAGATTTTACCAAGTTTTCTGGACAGGATGACACGTCCACCATGGAGCACGTCAACAGGTTCATCATCCAGTGCGGAGAAGCTGCTAATAGGGACGAGCTAAGGGTTCTCTTATTCTCGTCCTCATTGTCTGGATCGGCTTTCACCTGGTTTATATCATTACCTCCCAACTCAGTGGTTACTTGGGCCGATCTAGAGAAACAATTCCACAAATACTTCTTTTCTGGGGTCCATGAGAAGAAGATCACCGACTTGGTCAAATTGAGGCAACGCAATGATGAATCGGTTGAAATTTTTGTGCAGAGGATACGGGAGGTCAAGAATAAATGCTATAGTCTGGTTCTGGATGATCGGCAGCTAGCCGATTTAGCTTTCCAGGGTTTATTGCCGCACATAAGAGACAAGTATGCATCTCAAGAGTTTGAAAGCTTAAGTCATTTGGTGCAGAGAATTTCTGATCAAGATATCAAGCCTTTTGAGCCCAAGAGAGCATGGAATAAAAAGGTATCGTTCGTTGATGAGGTAGCAAGCTCAGATTCTAATGAGTAGCCAGTCATCGGCTTGGCGGAATGGGTGAAAAACAAGAAGCCGATGTCTTGTCCTTTCGGACACAAAGAGCCAGAGAAGTTCGCATTTCACATCACAAAGGCCGATAGGATATTTGACTTTCTACTTCAGGAAGGTCAGATCAAGCTGTCACCCAATCATGTGATCCCATCGGCTAAAGAATTAAAAAGGATGAAATATTGCAAGTGGCACAATGCAACTTCTCATGACACTAATGAATGCAAAGTTTTTAGACAGTAGTTACAATCGGCAATAGAATCTGGGAGGATAAGATTCGACAGCTCTAAGGTTCAGAAGCCGATGAAGATTGATCAACATCCTTTCCCAACAAACATGCTGGATGCTAAGGGAAAGGCTAAGGTCTTAACATCGGAAGCAGCTGAAAGGAACGCATCGGTGGATCCTCAGCATCAAATCACTACTGTCGATGCAAAAGGAAAAGGCCTAGTCTAGGAGGGAACTAACTCAGGGAAGCCTCCCCGATCTGGTATTGTGATAACTCACAGAAGGCCTCGGGAGACTAGGCAGCAATGTGAGGATCGGTATCGGCGCCAGCAGGAGGACTATCGTCGGGAAGAGGAAAGACGCCGGCAGGAGTGGAATCGGCATAGGGATCACTGGAATTGCCCGTTCTTCATTCATTGTTGGGAGGAAAATATCAAACTTCCCACTGTCAGGGATTGTCCTGAGTGCAATGGTTATGACCGGTATGACAGGTCCGACCGGCGTTATCGTGATGATGATCGGCGATTTAATGGGCCGATTAGGGGGAGAGCATCCGTTCACAATCGGCTGGGGGCAGGCTCAGTGTGCACGATAGTCTCGGCGATCGTGTTGAATACTTTCCCAGAAACCAGGAAGAACTTGAGGAGATGGCTAATGCTCAAGTTCCCGACGAGTTCATATTTTGTAGGGATGCCAATACTTATCGGATGGAGTCAAAGGAGAATCATCGCCCATCGGTAAGGCAGTAACAACTTCCTCCATGGTGTCCAGAGGGGTTGACCAGGACACAGAAGAGAAGACTGCAGCGTGAAAGGCGAGAAGAGTTAAGCAAGGGGGAGAACTCTGGACAGTCTGGGGATCAGCAACAACCAGATCCTAAGGGGAAAGGTCCATCGGCAGACGTCAACATGGTATTTATGTTGCCGATGGAGTTCCTTGCACCACCCAGTGATGATGAGTTGGAGTTTTCTGACCAGATAGCTCAGTTGGCTCTAGATCCGATGACAGCCATCTTCGAAAAGCCTGCCGATGATGAAAGGCAACATCTTAAGGCTCTGTTTGTCAAAGGAAGGGTTGATGGTCGGCCGATGACCAAGATTTTAATTGATGGTGGGGCTGCTATCAACATCATGCCATATGAAGTGTATCAGAAGCTTGGAAAAGGAGATCAGGATTTGACCAAGACCGATATGATGCTCAAAGATTTCGATGGGAATGTGTCTCCAGTTAAGGGGCAATATGTGTAGAATTGACCATCGGCAGTAAAACCTTGCCGACAACCTTCTTCGTGATCAGTGGATAGGGTGCCTACAACTTACTTTTGGGAAGAGATTGGATTCATGCCAATTGTTGCATCCCGTCTACAATGCACCAGTGCTTGGTTCAGTGGGTAGGTGATAAGATTGAGATTGTCCCAGGAGATCTTCTTATGTCATCGCATCGGCAGAGGCAGACACCTATGAGAGAACTAGGTGTATTTGAGGAGAAGTTTGGGAAAAGGATTTCCTTAAGGTTGCCGATTATGAAATTCCACCGATCCAAGCAGTCGATTCTGAAGATGGTTTTTAATGGATAGGTTCGCCGATGATGGAAAGTTAGGCCAGGGATTCACATCGGCCGATGATCTAGTAGAAGTAGATATAGGTAGTGGTAATAAACCTAGACCTACTTTTATTAGTGCTAAATTGAATTCTGAGTGTAAGCAGCAGTTGACCGATTTGTTAAAGGAATATAAAGATTTCTTTGCTTGGGATTATACTGAAATGCCTGGTTTGGACCGATCGATTGTTGAACATCGGTTACCTATCAAGTCGGGATTTCGGCCACATCAGCAGCCAGCTCGCCGATGTAATCCTAATATTCTTCCTGATATTAAGGCCAAAATAACCAAACTGGTTGAAGCTAAATTTATTCGGCAGTGTCGGTATGCCGAGTGGATTTCCAATGTGGTTCCGGTCTACAAGAAAAATGGAAAGCTTCGGGTCTGCATTGATTTCAGGAATCTCAACAAAGCTACACCGATGGATGGATATCCAATGCCGGTTGCCGATCTGCTAGTTTATGCTGCGGCAGGGCATCGGATTATCAGCTTTATGGATGGCAATGCAGGGTACAATCAAATATTCATGGCTGAAGAAGATATTCCAATGACTGCATTTAGATGTCCTGGTCATGTTGGGCTGTTTGAGTGGATAGTCATGACCTTCGGCTTGGAAAATGCTGGTGCTACTTATCAGAGAGCTATGAATTTTATATTTCATGAGTTCATCGGTAAGCTGGTGGAGATTTATATTGATGATGTGGTGGTTAAATCTGGAGATTTCACAAAGCATCTTGCCGATTTGCGAAAAGTGTTGGAATGTACAAGGAAGCATGGGTTGAAGATGAATCCCAATAAGTGTGCATTTGGAGTATCGGCAGGAAAATTTCTTAGTTTCATGGTGCATCAAAGGGGAATTGAAATTAGTCGAAGATCTATTGATGCCATCAATAAAATAGTTGCTCCCACCAACAAGACTGAGCTCCAGTCCTTGATCGGCAAGGTAAATTTTATCAGGAGGTTTATATCTAATTTGTCTGGTAAAATTCGTGCTTTTAGTCCTTTGCTCAAGTTGAAGGCCGATCAAGAATTTGTTAGGGGGAAAGAGCAACAGTTGGCTTTAGATGAAATCAATAATTATCTAGTAAATCCTCCGGTTCTAATTCCACCTCAGCAAGGGAAGCCCTTTAGATTGTATTTGTCTACTGATGGGATGGTCATCGGTTCAGCTTTAATTCAAGAATTTGAAGGGAAGGAACGTGTGATTTACTATTTAAGCAGGAGGCTGATTGATGCTGAGACCAGGTATTCAGCTATTGAGAAATTATGCTTATGCTTGTACTTCTCTTGTGTTAAGTTAAGGCATTATTTGCTATCGGCCGAATGCACGGTTATTTGCAAAGATGACGTGATCCGATACATGCTGTCTATGCCGATCATGAGCGGCAGGATCGGTAAGTGGATTTTGGCACTGTCGGAATTCGATTTGCGTTACGAATCAGCTAAAGCGGTTAAGGGACAGATTATGGCCGATTTTGTAACCCAACATTGCGGTACAGTGGAGACTTTAGAAATTGTACTTTGGACGCTTTTCTTTGATGGATCCACGTGCGACCGGGTGCAGGAATCGGCATAGTGTTAATTTCCCCTCGGGGAACGAAGTATGAGTTTTCTTTGCCGATTGTTGCCACGTCCACAAATAATCAGGCTGAATATCAAGCTTTGATAAAGGGTTTGGAATTACTGAAGGAAGTTCATGCTGATGCTGTTGAAGTCTTCGGGGATTCTATGCTAGTTATAAATCAATTGGTTGGAAGCTATGAATGCCGAAGTGAGGTCTTGATAACTTATTATGAAAGGAGTATGCAGTTGTTAAAGGAATTCAAGGATTTCCGGTTAGAGCATGTTCCTCGATTACATAATGAAGAGGCCAATCGGTTGGCTCAGCATGCCTCAGGATATCAGCCTATGATTGATACAATATCGGCAATCGGTGCCGATGATTGGAGGAAAGAAATCATTGATTATTTGAAGGATCCATCTAAGAAAGTTGAGAGGCGTGTTCGGTTTCAAGCTACCAAGTATGTGCTCCTTGAAGGTGAATTATATTACCGAACTATCGATGGGATTCTTCTCAGGTGCTTAGGTGATGATGAAGCTAAAAGTTTGATGGGAGAAATCCATGAGGGAGTATGTGGAGCACATCAGTCGGCTTTTAAGATGAAGTGGATGATTAGAAGAAATGGGTATTATTGGCCGACTATACTTGAGGATTGCTTTAAGTATTTCAAAGGGTGTCAAGGCTGTCAGAAATTTGGCAATGTTCAAAGAGCGCCTGCATCGGCCATGAATCCTATCATCAAGCCTTGGCCGTTCTGGGGATGGGCTATTGATTTGATCGGCCAGGTTTATCCGCCATCCAGCAAGGGACATAAATTTATTTTGGTTGCTACCGATTATTTCACCAAATGGGTTGAAGCTATTCCTTTGAAGAAAGTTACATCGGCCAATATGATTGACTTTGTGAAAGAGCATATTATCTACCGATTTGGAATTCCTCAAACAATTTCTACCGATCAGGGTACTATGTTCACATCAGGGGAATTTGATGAATTTGCAATCGGTATGGGAATTAAAGTATTAAATTCTTCTCCTTACTATGCTCAAGCTAATGGGCAGGCCGAGGCGTCTAACAAAGGAATTATCAAGCTTATTAAACGAAAGATTGAAGAAAATCCTAGGAGGTGGCATACATTATTAAACGAAGCTTTGTGGTCATACCGGATGGCTTGTCATGGATCGACCAAGGTTTCACCTTATCAGTTGGTGTATGGGCATGATGCAGTATTACCTTGGGAAATTAAGACTGGATCTAGGCGACTATCTTTTCAAGATCAACTGGCTGTCGATGATTATGCTACGTTGATGACAGATGAGTTAGATGATCTAGCGGGACATCGGCTAAAGGCCTTAATGAGTATAGAAGAGAATAAAAAGAGAGTTGCCAGGTGGTATGATAAGAAAGTGAAGGCTAAGGAGTTTGCCGATGGAGACTTAGTATGGAAATTAATCTTGCCGATCGGGACTAAAAGTTCAAAATTTGGGAAGTGGTCTCCCAATTGGGAAGGTCCCTATCGGATAAGTCGATCGGCTCCTGGTAATGCCTATATTTTGGAAACTCTCGAAGGAGTTTACTTTCCTAGAGCATTAAATGGCAAATATCTGAAGAAATACTACCCCAGTATATGGGTCGATGCATAAAAGTTAAGTGCCGATAACATTCCTATCGGCTAGATCAAAATGTATCTGGGGATAACACTCAGCGTTTTAAAAGGTGCCGATAACAGTCCTATCGGTTAGACTGAATATCAAGAAAGTTGGAAAACAGAGAAGGGCGAGTATGTTGCCGATGAAGAGCTCACATGTTTAGCAGCGCCTGGATGACCGATATGGCGCGTAGACGGATTTGGTTGGCTGCTTCTATCTCTTTGGCGTCTTCATCGGCAGAACCTTCTACCGGCTTTAACTTCTTCTTCAGCAGCAGTGCCTTGTGACCATGGACATTTCGCTCTTGCTCAAGAAGCTTGATTGTCTCCGGCAGTTGGCTTTCTTCCTGTCGGGCTTGGGACAGGGCATCCTCTACTTGTTTGAGTTCTGCCAATAAAGTTTCTCTTCTCGCTGATAGATCAGAGATTTACTGCTTCAATGCATCTCCTGAGGACTGTAAGATGCCGATGTTCTTGTGTTTCTCATCGGCGAGGAGCTTCACTTTCATCATTTCTTCAGATAGTTGGGCATGAGCCGCTCTATGGGCAAGACGTTGGGCAGCCCTCTGGTACTGCAGCTGACGGCTCTCCAGATGTGCAGCCTGGAAGAGGACTTCTTCAGCATCGGCAGGGATTTGGCCTCTCAGGGTCTTGAATAAAGCTTTAGCCGGATAAGAGTCATCGACTAGTTGGGCTGTGTCTTGATGGAGGAGAACCGACAGTTCTTCCAGCTTTGCCCTGATCTCTGCCGATGTAACCCCAATTGCCCGGGAAGAACTTGCTTCCTCACCTTCATCTTTAGAGATGTCAATGGCAAAGGAGAAGAGGTTGTCAGGAGAATCCTGTTCCTGCAAAGGAAATAAAGTGAGTCATTTCATGGTCAAATATTGACAAATAATACTGATGGAGATTGGATGGCTTACTTGCTTCAAGGCAATCTCTCGCCTTTTACTGGAAGATGACGATGGCACTACAGGCTGATCGGCCGAGGTTGCCGATGGGACTATGTCAGCTGAAAATTGGCAGAAGGAATTATGAGAATAGCAAAGTGGGATTTATCAGCAATAACTTCGTAAAGATATTACCTTGAGGAGGTGCAGTGCTTGTTTGGATTGAGGAAACTACCGATGCTATGATTAAGCCTGCTGGATCGGTAGTCTGCTCACTCACATCAGCCGATGTGTCTTCCGGCTGAGGTACTTCTGACTGGGGTTCTTCTGGTTGGAGTTCTTCCACTTGGGGTACTTCTTGTAGCTGAGGGGGAGATGGTGCTTGTTGCATCTGGGCTTCTGGAGAGGAAGGAGAAGATTCCACTAGGATTGGAGATACCAGAGGAGGAGGAGGCGTTGCTACTCTTTGGCGCTTTGCTTGTGCTCTGGTGTTCCTGGCACCCTTTCTCTTTGGTTGACTGGACTGGGGGGCATCGGCACTTTTGCTTCTAGTCTTTGCCGATGCGCCGGTCTGCTGATACGGAAAGGAGAATTTGTGAGTACCAATGTAGCAGATGTAAAAGTAAAATCGGTATGAGTGAAAAGGTTTGATAGTTACCTTGAAGGCCTGTGCTAAGGTGGAAGCAGCCACCGATGGGGATGTCTTTGTGCGCTTGGTGGTGACTTTCTTGAGGCGTACACCTCGGTGCATTATGGAAGCCAGGGTAGGAGCATTGTTGCCGATTGAGGAGATCGGACCTGATGGGAACAGATCAATCGGCTTGCCGCTCCTGCTGACCGATGGGGGAGTGTCATCAACCTGCAAAGTCACACAAAGAGTAAATTACCGATGAAAATGAGAATAAAAGGATCAAAACATCGGTTTGGAGGTACTTACAGTATTGTCAGGGACTTTGTACTGAGGATCAATCATGCCATGATATGTAAGGGCTGATCTGCAGAACAAGTGCTCCTTCCACTCCTCCCACCATTGCTTGTATGCCTGAGTAATAAAGAGGGCTGGAATCCACTCTGACAGATCTACATCTATATCGGCATTCGGTGCTAGCTGGGCTACTCGAATCCACTCGAGGAGATTAGTGATGACTTCCCTGGGTTTATCATATCAGCATAACAGAGTGCAATCGGCAGCTGGCTGAAAGCTAATTGACGGGCTAGTGCCGATGGGTTGTAAAACTCATAGGTTTGGTTGGAGGTTTTCCCGCTGCCTAAGGAGTTCACTAGTATAACTCTGGGGGTGATTAGTGCCATCATCACTTCATCATCCTTGTTAAGAGCATTGTTGAATGGATGGAAGACCAGAGGAAACATGGTGTCTGGGTCCTCATAGGGCATCCATGCTCGCTGTTCTCTGGTCAGGCCTTCATACAGGGTTTGGAAGAATCGGCTGACCTGGTCTGCATTGCCCCCTGTACCAGGCAGAACTATGGTAGCCTCGCCAAAGTTCAGAGGAGGGCGAGTTGCCGATTCTTCCTCATCCAGTTCATAGTCCTCGGCTATATCCCTGGGGAAGCGCTGTGCGAAGAGATCAAACTCCAGACGCTTGTGCATGTGGAGGCTGAGCCACATGTTGATAAACCACTAGGGACCCCCCAAGTTGCCGATGGGCTCACCGAGTAGGAGTTTCCTGGTTACTTGATGAAGGAGGTGATAGGCTGCGCCAAGCAGGTATCGTCCGAGGGGAAATCGGCCACCATTGGCTAATCTTTCTGCTGCTGCTAGGTAGACGGAAGTTGGTCCTGCCGATCGACCACAAAATACAAATTTGTCCAGCCACATGTTCAGAAAACTAGTCTGTTCCTTTATGTTGACAGGACCTGTTCGTTTGTATTTTTGGATGTACCCTGACCAACCGCCGATGGCACGAGTTTCTACCTTAGCACTGGGTTTGGTATCGAAAAAGTGGGTGCTATCGGTAGAAGATACATCTAGGCCGGTGAGCATAACCACATCGGCAAGTGTAGGGGAAGCAGGGCCATGACCAAAGACAAAGGCATTGAGTGTGTCTGACCAGAAATATGATGCAGCTATCAACAGTGACTCATTCCTATGCATATCGGCAATGGACAACCTGATGCATTGATCTAGTTTTCTCTCGCTCCACTGGACTTCATTTGAGTGGCTGACCCTCAAGAACCAATCCTTCCATCCCACGGTAGGACTGGGCCAGGAACGGAAAGTATCCTTCCACAGATCTAGAGAAAAATTCTCGGCTCTAAATGGGATTCTGTTTGTTTCTGCGTTAATGAGGTCGGTAGGATCTGGATTCCCTAACGGACCAAGACATTGGAGGTGTGGCTGATCGGTGGGGATGACAATTTTGTTGGACAGATCCTAGTAGTTTTAGGGGTAAAAAAGAAGAACAAGAATAAAAAGGGAAAAAGGAGGATGCTCAGTAAAATAAATTGCAGATGAACCAGACATGGTAAAAGTACACGAGATGGGGTGATGAACTAACCTCAGGGACGGTGAAGTTGATGGCCATTTTCCTCGCAAGGAAGAAGATTGAAGGCTTCGAGACTGGTGGAGAAAAGCCTTCGCTGGAGTTCTTGGAGCTCTTGAACAGCGCCGCCGCCAGAGAAGCAGAGTTGGGGATGTAGAATGGTGTGATGAAGAAGGAGTACCCGAGAAGGAACTATTTATAGGACGAAATGGGCAAGGGTAAATCTGACTTATCACTTCGCCGTATTCGTGAAATCCGAGGATACTCAGGAAGATATGGTAACTGTTCTCACGGTAATCAAGGGATTGCGCAGGTGATTTGACAGGAGGCGGTCATGATCTGGGGATATTTTACGGTGCGAGATTTCCTAGTCGGTCCATCGGCAGTGCCCTGTAACGGTAATATTGCCAATGGACGGATAGAGTGGAGGTATCCGTTGGGGAGGATAAGGCACGGGATATCTTGGTCAGTCCATCGGCAGCTTTCTATAACGGTAACATTGCCGATGGGCGATTGAAGTGGAGATATCCGTTTAGGAAGTTGAGGATTTCGAGAAATCTACAGAGGAATAGGATTAGAGTTGTTCAGATTGAGGCTGTCGGTTACCAAATTTGGAGCATTAATTGCGGAAAGGCATCATTACTGCAGAGAATTTTGGAGGATTGATGATTTCATACTCCGAAATTGGGGGGCATGTGTTGACACCGTTTTTGGACACGTATCCAGGGTCGGTAGGGTGTGGATCGGCGAGACAGGGTAATAGTCATTGATCTGCAGGAAAGTTGCCGATGGAGATGGTTGCCGATGATGTGCTTATACCGATGGCCGGTATTGACTGATACCGATGGGGAGTCTGCCGATGACATGGGAGGAAGACTCGAAGATGGCCGGTTGGTCCGTGGTGGTGTCCCAGTTTGTCACGGAAGGATGGTTTTATGTTTTCCTTAGTTGTTTAAGTAATTTTGTACATGGAGTCTGTTTAAATTTGGAATTTGAGTTCTAGTCGTGTCTGGTTGTAGCTCTTTGAGCGGGGTATAAATGTAGACCCTAGGGCATTGTAATACACACAATCTATCAATCAATCAAACACAAGTTTTTACTCATATTCCAGTATCTACTTTTTCGACGACTTCGTCATATTTTCCTTTTTTACGAGTTCTTAGGAGTTCGTCGACTTAAGCTCGGCGTATTCTCAAGTTCCGCGTGAATACCTCTTGGCCGTGGCATCCGGGCGCATCGCTGTTGTCAGGACCAAAGTATTCGAGTTACCACCTTTGCCGGTAGTCAGGTCAAATCGGCTGGCACGCCTTAACGTTTAAATCGGGTATTAGCCCTTTGTGTTTGCAGATCTAGCTTTTGCATCAACACGTGTGGACCTGCAAGGGATGCCAGTTCTATGCTTGTTAGATTCATCTCCCCGCTCAGGCCCTGCAGACGATCCCCATCACCTGGCCCTTTGCTGTCTGGGGCCTCGACCTCGTCGAGCCTCTGCAAAAGGCGCCCGAGGGCTTCACCCACTTGCTCGTCGCAATCGACAAGTTCTCCAAGTGGATTGAGCTCCGACCCATCACTAGGATCAAGGCCGAACAAGCAGTGCTGTTCTTCACGGATATCATCCACCGATTTGGAGTACCCAACTCCATAATCACTGACAACGACACACAATTCACCGGGCGGAAGTTTCTGGAATTCTACGACAGGCACCACATACGTGTGGACTGGGCAGCAGTCGCTCACCCAAAGACCAGTGGTCTGGTGGAACGTGCCAATGGCATGATCCTCCAGGGTCTGAAGCCCAGAATCTTTAACCGGTTGAACAAGTTCGGAAAAAGGTGGCTCAAAGAGCTACTAGGTGTAATCTGGAGTCTAAGGACTTCCCGAAGCCGAGGCACAGGCTTCACCTCGTTCTTCATGGTCTATGGGTCGGAAGCCGTCCTCCCCATGAACCTAGATTACGGATCTCCAAGGGTACAAGCCTACGATGAAAACAGCTGCAAGACGTTCCAAGAAGACGCGTTGGACCAGTTGGATGAAGCCAGAGACGTAGCCCTCCTACACTCTGCCAAGTACCAGCAGGCCCTCCGCCGATACCACACGCGACGAGTCTGAGGCCAAGCCTTTCAAGTCGGTGACTTGGTGTTGAGGCTCAGGCAAAGCAACAAGGGTCGTCACAAGCTCACGCCCCCCTGGGAAGGACCCTTCATCATTGCCGAGATCCTCCGACCCGGCACCTACAAGCTCGCGAACGAAGAAGGGGAGGTCTTCAAGAACGCGTGAAACATAGAACAACTATGTCGGTTCTACCCTTAGAACTTTGTAAAAATATCCATTTGTTCATCATGAAAGAATAAATGAAAGTTCAAAATTATATGGTCTTTTGTTTTAAGAGAGTAAGCCTCGGATCTGCCTTGCAGAATCCGAGCCTCCCTCGGGGGCTACACGGGGGGAACCCCATGTGGCAACTCCGAATCTTTTTTCCTTTTTCTCGCACAAGTCAGAGCACCCCGACCCAATGCCTTTCTTTCATTTCCTAAAGGGATTTAAGAACCCGCAGAACCATCCCCTAAACCTTAAGGCGTGAACCCGAGGAAAAGACCCGCGCCCACGGGCAAGGACGACCTCTACACACCCCCTAGGATCGGAGGACAGATCCGGGCTTCTAAAAATTACTAAGGAAAAGGAAAGGACTTAGGCTCGGGCACTCTGACTAGCGCAAACCCTAACTAGCTCACCCGACCTCGCGCTGCCGAGGTTGGGTCGGCAAAGGGAAAAAGAGACAACAAGATAATAAAGAAAACAAGGCCCACCGGCCTCTGATGTTTACAAAAAGCAAAAAATCTAATTAAAAGGGTCTTATTGCCCTGCTGACCCAGGCCCCTGCGCACCGAGGGGGGAAGCTCCACCTCGGCGTCGAAGAAGGCGGCCAGGGCATCTCCCGGGGCGTCTGCGGCGTCTTCAAGCCTCTGCAGCTCCTCCTGCGCCTCCACCTCATCGTCAAGGAGGACATAGCCCTCACTGACCGCCGGCAAGTCAATGCCAACGTAGTGAGAGCTCACCACCGCCAGGGCTTTGTTCACCCCGGCATGGAGCGCTTCCCTCATCTTCTCCCGACCCGAGAGTAGAGAGCTTCAACTCAACTCCGCAGAGACGACCCCGACTCGCCCGCCGACACCCCGAGCCCCTCACACGTCGAGGCGACCACGGCTTCCAGAGCCGAGCGGTCCACGACCTCGGCGTCAAGGGACTTCTGCAAGGCGTCGGCGGCAGAAGCTTCCTCGGCCATCTTCTTCTCCAACTCTGCTGAAAAATAGAACAGAAAGAACATAAGGGTTGGGAAAATCAGCCCAAACATAAAAAAGAGCCAAGGCAAAAAACTCAGTCCTTACCCTCGGCTCGCTTCTCATTCTCCGCCGAGCTCCGGTGCCAACGAGCCACCTCGCTCTGAGCTGCGGAGAGGTCGGCCTGAGCTTGGTTTATGGCAAGGTCCTTCTCGGCGAGCAAGGCTTCTAGCCGAGAGACCTCACCCTTATACCCCCTCAACAGTCGCCCTCTGCTCTTGGGACTCCCGGGTAAGGTCGCCGACCCTTTTCTCTAGAGGAGCAACCTTTTCCTAGGCCTCTCGAGCCTCAGTCGCGAGGGCCGAGCACTTCTGCCGAAGCTCGGGATAGATCTCGCATTCTTTCGCGAGTTCTCCATCGGCCGCCTCCCGCACAGCCTTCTTGTCATCACAGGCCGCCCAGGCGTCCCGCTCCCCACGGAGGAATGTCGACTTCTCTAGGGAAGCGGCTTGAAGCGCCTGCAAATTCAAGTATTAAGCAAAGGGTTAGCCCAAAAGACGCAAGCACCTTACCAACGAAGGGACAGAGATCGTACCTGGGCGAACTTAAACATGTCGCGCCTCACGAGCTCGGATGCTCAATTGAGTGCCTCGACGCTCGCGCGCCCGCATTCCTCAAGACCCCGCCAGAGATAAGCCTCTGATTGGTCTGTTGGGTATTCTTAACATCACTACCAAAAGTAGACTTAGTTTTCTAATTCTGATAACGGTGCCAAAAATGCTAAATATATCCCTCATACCACTTAAGCCAAGTTGTCATCCCCAGCATGACATGAGAGACGCGGTATTGAAATATGCAATAAATAAATAATGAATGGGATCTGCAAGCGCACAGATTAATACCGATGTAGCATTTTAACCAGGAAGTATTCTAGGTATCGTTATTTATATTTTTACCACTGGGAAGGGATTAACAATCATCAATATTGATTATAGAATGGAATATGAGATTGAGTATCTATCATTGCATGTATAGTTGAGAACATTTATCTCTTTCATACAGGGATAAGTGTCACATAAAAGATATATGAAGTAATGAATAGTGACAAGGATAATTAATCTGATCAGCATAACTTAGCCACATAATAAATATGATAAGCACCTCAATTAGATATTCTAGAAAGTCATTAGCATGGTATTAGAACGAACTACAAGAATATTCCCTAAGTTATTCTCAACTATATAGTCTAGCATTATCATAGTTAGTGCAAGCATACTTAGCAATCATTGTGAGACAAGACTACGCCCATGCATAGTGATATTAGCAAGGTAAATGAGAAATATAGCAATCACTCCCCTGTAATAATATTGCTCTGCCAGCCCAATACACGAGAGGGGGACTATATAAGAAAAAATGAAGCTGTCACTATCACGAACTACCCCGCGATCTGGCATATTGGGTACAATCGCAGATAAATACGGTATAAGCACCATGCCTACACAATATCTATCATTTACCCATGGATCCAATGGATAAACGCTATACGATCCTAAGCATGTATATAGATACAATCTAACTAAGCCAAGTATATAACTATGATAAACTAAGAACAATATAATCTTGAATATAAGCAAGTAGAGCAAAGTCATAAGCAATATATTGAAGTAGAACAAAGTCATATTCATAATATTGAAGAACAAAGATGATTAGAAGAACAATTAGAGAATTACCAAGAATCCTCTTGACAGATCCGAAAACCAATCGAAGATTGACTCCTTCTAGTTCTAATCCTATGTAGCTATGCTAATCTAGATGTCTAATTGATGTGGTGGCTCTAATCTTGATTAGAGGCTTCTTCTCCCTTGAGGAATAATGAATTAGGGTTGAGAGGCTCTCTCCTCCAGGGGCCAGGGGGTCTGGTTTTATAGTCCCTTCAAGTGAATATGGGCCATTGGATCAAACCGACATTGATTGAACGGTTATCCTTGATCCTTTAGGTCGGTGGAGATCTTTTCCGAAAGAGTGTCCTGATTGGACTCCAATAGGGGGCGGGCGCCCAGGTCAATTGGGCGGGCGCCCAGTGCCTGACCCCGTTCGGCCTCCGCTTCCTTCCCGTGGCTTCTAGAGTCTTCTAGATGTAAGATAATTGCACGACACATTGATATCTCTATGTAATCCCGACGTGTGGGCCTTTCTTCCGTATTTCCTGATAACCCCCTGCAGAAATAGACAAATACCAAAAATCGTGGAATTCTGTCAGATAAAACCCTAAGTCTGGATGTTGATTTTATTTGGATCCTTTTCTTTGTTTATTTAATAATTAAATTTGATACTTAAGGACCGTCAACAAACTCCCCCAAGCTTACCTCTTGCTCGTCCCTGAGCAAGGATAGACTCAGTGATGGATCAGAAGTTATTGCAATATCTTTAAAAATTGACGGTACACATGCTCTAAATAAGGTCTCATCTCTGAGTTAGAGTAAACTATCAAGACTTAAAACTTATTCATTTTACCTTTCACCATGGGACTTGTAACCGTCACTGTAACAGAACCGCCCAATTTACAAGAGATCAACTATGAAAAACTCCCGCCAAAGCAGTTGCTTTAACATAATCGAACTCTCATAAACCCGGTAGTCCGTGAAATCACGAGGGATTTCAAACCAACCATCTTACAAGCCAAGATCGTAGTGATTCAACATAACAAGTCACATGTTACATCCATTTCACAAGTAGTTTGATATACATCGGAGTTCAAGGTAGTTATTACAACTTGAGTTGAAAAGTAGCGGAAGCAAAGTAATTTGAAACTAATATTGCCCCTATTTCAAATTCATGCCAGTATCCAGGTCAACTCCAACAAAAGCAACATAGATGAGGTAACTAAGAAGGATCATGCCCATGATCTTACTCCTCTAATATGGTAGGAGTCATCCAACTCTTGCAGTAGCCATGACACATCACAACCTGCAACAAGTGGGAATAAACCCTGAGTACGAGAAGGTACTCAGCTAGACTTACCCGTCATAAACCAGAAATAATATGACACCAAGGAGTATGCAAGGCTTTATTGGTGGGGCTAGCTTGACAACACTTTTTGCATAAAAAGCTTAAGTTGCAACTAAGTAACCTTTCAGGTATTTAGCTCAAGTTGATAATCATTACCTGTCATCTATATTAGCACCTGTACTAGAGCAATCACTTGATTAAGATACAACAGTAGTACCCATATTTGATGTGGCATTTCTAACATCATCATACCATAACCATCCAAGTGTTCCATAAACATTACTACGATGACGAAGCTCAAGTCAAGTGCTCACTGTCCAGGAGCGATGGCGATTCGAATCGATTTCTAACCAGCTGGCGAGTTATTCCCCACACAAACCACACTCACCGGCCAAAGTGAGCTACAGGTCACCATATTGCACTATCCAGGACCAATTCGCGGGTTCGGCAGGCACCGCCAGTACCCAAGGACCGTTCCGGCGACCGAGGTATCCAAGGTATACCAAGGTTGCGCGCCGCGCCCTCGTCGTTCTCCTCAACCATCACCAATACAGCGCATGGCGGCTCGACTCCCGGCCCGGATAGTGTTCAGGCTTCGCGGTCGGAACGACTTATCCTTCCAGCTAAGTGTGGGGCATGCGTTCAACATGACAAGAGGGCCGTCAACGATCGGTCCTTAATCGACACAGGCGGGGATAGATAGGCACCCAAGACCTCCATGTCTTGTTACTTCTCTACCATCGTCCCGCCCGGTCTCCAATTATTCATCCTCATCACTTGGTTATTTTCATGATAGCATATATAGCCAACCTTTTCAGGTGTCCACCTATCTCGCTCAGGTGATGGGACATCACCTGGCTTCTACCGGTCTAAGCATAGCTAAGCATTTAGATTCGATCCTGAATCTACATAGGGTTATAGGTATATTTGCTGGACAAGGAGTGTTATATGCAGCAAGGGTTTCACCCAACTCCTATACTTAATGCAACAATACATATATAACATATCTTCTCAACTGCATTCAAAAGTAGTGGGAGACTTATAATGCTCCGGGGCTTGCCTGGGATTAACACTGAGTCAGTTCAGTTAGTTGCTTCGTCTTGGTGACATCTAAGGTCACAACACTTGCTTAGTCCTTCCACCTTTGGGAGAGGTCCACCAAACACCATCTTTGAGTTTGATTCGACATCATGACCTTCACGTGATTCATCTAGCGCACCTAGATGAGATGCAAGATGCAAGTGCATGAATATAAAGAATAATAACACAACATGCATGACATAAAAGTATGCAAGACACATGCATCTAAAGTTATTTAGCTAACATCACACAACCAATTATATAGAGCAAATATATCAATCATGACACAAGTTTAACAAGTTTACAAGTGTATTACTTAAATCACCATTAAAGACATGAATCATACTTAGATCACACAAAGTAAAGCAATCAAGCATTCATGTATTTCAGCAATTCTGGACATACATGCAACAACTCAGTAATTAAATCACAACTGGAGTTACACAACTCCAAAAACTATGCAATAGGACATTCTGGAAAGAATATAAAATTATCTACAATTCATATTTAATCATCTCAGTATGATTAACAAGTTAACCAAGTCAAACATGCATAACCATAGAATCTGGTCCCGGAATTTCCAGAGAACAAGCATTTCAAAGGATGAAATTCATACTACTGTAACTCATAAACCACTTAGCCAAATGATATGAAACTTTACCACAATATATACTAGTAAATTATCTACATCTTTTCTATATACAAGTTTCACAGCAAACATCATTTATATCATGGAATTAGTTGCATAAATAAAACTGCTCATGCTGTCCAAACAGTAGAGGTACATTTACAAACAGAAAACTGATAGACAATTCAAAGCAGCATAACTGGAGTTGTAGACCTCCAGCAAACATAATTATTATATTTGTGGAAAGATTATAAAGTTGCCTACAACTTTCTTATTATCATCTAAATATGATTCCACAGTTATCAAGGTCAATTAATCCCATGAAGGCATCTCTGTCCAAAACATAGACAGAATCTGCCATGCTACATTAAACAGCTATAACTTGAATTTCACATGTCCATAAATTATGGTTATATACTTTATAGAAACCTTATCTAATTGTGAACAACTTTGTTATAAACATGTACAGCTAAATCTACAACTAAAAAGGTCTTACATTACAAACAATGCAACCCTGTCTGGGTTTAGACAGAAACTGGGACAGTACTTTAAACCACTATAACTAAACATGTGCTTAACCAAAAATTGTGCTATTTACCTTTCTGGAAAGCTTATGAAAATTAATAAAACTTATATATTTTCATTAAGGCATGATTCACAACTGAACTGAGCGAAACAATACAAACATGCAGATCCACTCAGAATAGGAGCAAAGCAACACAGGGCATTTGTTATTTTCATAACTCTTAATCTATCAATCCTAAATTCATGAAACAAATGCCAGACATCAAATATCATATGAAAAGCATGTCACAATATTTTCACATTTATTGGAGCAACAACACAGCAGTTATAAAAAAGACAAATATAAAAAACAATCAAAACCTAACTGTATAAAACTATTTTTACGACTAAAATATCAAACTCAACCATGCCATATTATAGATCTACTGCATAGAGAATTTCACAAGGATTCCAAAAAGTCCACATTTGCTATTTTACGACTTTTCTATGAATTACTATGAATTTCTAAAGTTCATCCAGAAATCTGCACAAAGAAAAGATAAAGGAAAACACTTTTGCTTCGGGAACCCTGGAGTTTCTCGAAATCAACTGCAGTCCAGATGCACTATTCATATGAGTCTTAGCTTCGCATCTGGAACCCTGGATTGTTTCTTATTCGAACACGAGGTCCTTTCTTCTCCCTGTTACGAACAGAGAACGGAGGAGGATCGCCGGCCTTGCGCTTTCGGGCCAATGATGGCCACGCCGGCGGTGAGGGAGGGGTGGGGGAGCACCAGGAGACTTCCCCGCATCCATAAGACCACTCAGCTCGGCGCGAGGAGGCTCGTGGTGGCTTGGCCACGCTCACCCCTGAGGCATGGCGGCCGGCCATGGTGGCCCTGCTCTGGAGTGGCCATAGGGCGAGGGAGAGAGCGAGCCGGGGGTGGAGATGGATGAGGAAGGCGCTGGGGTGCTTCTCCACTTCGACAACCGGGCGTGGGGGCGCCAGGGCGAGTAGCAGAGGAGGAGGGGCGCGCTCGGGCATGGATGCCACGTCCGGGACGCGTGTTGTCCGTTGAGGCATTTTATCGAGCACGTGTCGGGCAATGAAGTGGCTCAGGTGGGACGCGTTTTTGGACTCCTTACGGGCCGATTTGGACATTGGGCCAAAAAGGAAGTTTGCTCACGTCGGCCTGCTCTCCAACTTTTATTAAGGGACCAAGGTCATTAGACCAACAGAATAAGAGATAATTAGATGCCAAGTGATGAGTGTCAACGTATTGACGGTGATTAGCAAAACAAAGAATTGATGATCCAAATCATGTCAAACTTGATGCAACTTATTGTATGCTCTTCTCCAAATAATTGTCCACCACTTTTATTCTTGGACCAACTTTAGTTGGTTAACAAAAACACGAGAATGCGGCATGCCAACGGGTATATGTCCGTTTAGCGATAAAATAACCTTTTGCTGTTTTGGGAGCTATTTTCAGATATCCAAATGAACTCCAAATTGGATGATACTTGATCCATTGCTTTCATCAAGAAGAGTACTCCAACTCATATTAAGGAATCCAACTGTGTTACTATATGAATTTGGATAATAAAATGTCATGAAGGAGCTAACTCACTGCTGTCACTTTCAGGGACTTAGCCAAAATATGGAGGTAGCAAATCAGCACTGAATTGATTCTTGAGAGCTCAATTTGATTAGGATAGGAACCAAACTAGCTCTTGATACTTATACAAAGTTTGTTCTACAGAAGCAATACTACAACTTTCATTTAGGGTCAAACCTCATAACTGCAACATAAGTCAATCTTTCACTTTGGTCAAAGCAATAACCCGATAAAGCTCCAAATAGGATTTTAGGCCAATTGAAGCATTTTCTTGACATAAGCTCAACACGAACCCTTCATGACTTTTATTGTATAATTCATCTAGAGTCATATGAACATGTTTTCAAGGGTTGTTTGATGACCCATGATTCTATTTCCTTAATAGAGCCATTCCGGCAAGGATATAACTTATCATTTCATGTGACTTCTTGATTCCAAACTTCACCAAACTTTTCCATAGACCAACATAGATTGGGATGGATATAAGGCACATGGAAAAGGTTCCATTAGCATCATCAAAGCATACCTTTTAAAAAGGCATATATGCAAGCAAGGTTGCATACACCAAGCCCAAGTTGGGGTTTACTTTCATAGATTGACTTTGACCTTCTTTATTACCATTGAACTTGTCATGTTTGAGCTCAAATCTAGTATTTAGCAAGTGACAAACACCTGGGGTGTTACAGCCTTCCCCCCTTAAAAGAATCTCGTCCCGAGATTCGGTGCAAAAGACTTTGAAGGGAAGAAAACAATGTCACGCATTTTTCCAACATTAGCGATAGCAGTGGGCGACTTAGCTTAGAACATCAGAGAAGCTAACTTGATCCAAACATTTTCTGATACTTGCCCTTCATAGTAAACCTTTATCCAGAGAAACTCCCTTTTTGTTTGACTCCACTGAAGCACTACCTTGGGAGGAATCCAAGACAACATTGTTCCATGTACTTTGTTTCTGATTGTTTAGAGCCTAAGGAGCTACTTGTACCATTAGCTTCTTTAGTGAAACTAATGCAAGCCATATGAACTTTACACTATGTCACAAACTTCTAAGGGTTGCTCATTATACTGATTCCAGGCTCGTTCACAAGATTTGAAAAGTAGTTCTCTACCAAAATGGTTGAATTATAACTTCCCACACTTGCAGGTCCTTTTTCTCTGACGACAACATTGTACTGACCACCCGATTAAGAGAACAGTGAATGTGATAGCTGACTCTGTTGGTTTCATGCCTTCCATGATCATTTACTTTAAGGGATTCTTGTATCCAAACAACAACAGTTATCTGGGTTGAATCAGATGTAACTTCTTGGGTAACACATAGAAGGTAACCAAGGCATGTAAGAATTGGATAACCACTACTGACAAAGGATGATAGTGGGGTCCATAGGTCTCCAACTGTTGCAAGTGTTCAACCAACTAAAGAAATAGTTTACCACCAAGTAGGTTAAGCATGACCTTTCTTCATGATGCAGTTGCATAAGAGTTAGGTTGACTTGTTCCATAGAAAAACCAATCCAAGGGAACTACTTTTGCTTTTGAGGTTTCCTTTTTAAGATCAGTCGGTAGCTCTGATATTGAAAATCTATTGACTGACACCTTTCAAAACATTTTTTTATTTGCACTGGCACAAATGGGTACAAAGAAGCTTATTTCAGCATATAAGCATTATCTATGCAGCAAGACATTGCCCACAATGTAATCCATGGCACCAAAACAAACACCACTTTCTACGCAAAGGATGATCCATATCAAAACTAAGATTGTAGATTTCTACCCCTTTTGGGTTTTGGTTCATATTTCACCAATTATCACTCACATCCCCATGAAATTTGGTAGAAATACAGATCCATGAGTCTTCTAACCTCTGACCAAAATTCAGCTCAAAGAGGTACCATTTGTGTAGGCAGAACATATACATACTAAACTTGTTCGGTGCTAAAAGGGCAGCATTCCTGACTGACAAGACATCTCTCAACTCCACAGTTTAATTCATTATTTGACGAAATATATCCTTTGCGATTGTCAATCCATCATTGCCTTGCTTAAGATTAGCCTTGTTACTAGAAACCAATCAATTGGCTCTCGGCACTAAAATTTCCAAAGCTCCACTCTTAACCACAACAATTGCGGTTGACGCCTAACCATTAGTCACCCTCAAAGCCAAGAGATAAGGATTCATGATAAAGATGGTTGACTTTAGTTGCATCACCATGACGCACATAAAGATCAAGACTTAGGAAAACTAAATCATAAGCACAATGGTGATGATCGATGCTTGTTCAACAGATAACTTGTCCAACATTAAGTGTTGTGTGTCCTTTTGGTTTGGCGTGGATGACCCATTCTTCAAAGGTAATCCTCTTTGTAACTTCATAGGGAGTTCTCTTACTTGTGCATGAAGTAAGGATCTTTTGATCAAATTTGGATAGACAATTAAGGACAAACTCATGATGAGATGACACCTGGGTGTAGTTCTATAATGGATCATGGCTAGCAACAACGATACCAGCGCGTGCCGAGCAGCACAACCATGTGTCGGCCGCCACAAGGGGCTCTCGGTTTCGTCGCGGCACCATCAATCGTTAACCAAGACACCATTACCGAACATACAATCCAAAAGAAATCTCCCATGGCAAAAGTTGGGTTGTATAGCACTGAGCACCATGCATAAGAGGGATAGCAAACAAAGGTAGCCATGAGATTAGAGGTCCACAAGGAGGAGATTTAAAACATAGTACTAGAGAACATAGATCACATGATATTAAGACGGATAAACACCCAAAGACCCAAGAGAGTTGGAGATAAAACGATTGAGATTTGAAAGATGGAGTCAATACACAGATTAGGGGACGGATACACAACATTCAAGAGCTAACAACCATGCACAAACTCAAGCTCTTTATCATTGGAATCTACTTGGAGATAACCATGAGATTAAAGTGACATGAGTGTTATTCTAAGATAAGGCTCTTCAACACTCGCATGCTTACTAAGGACAAAAAGGTCACAACTACGACACTACCTGATTAACAACACATCTACTCATGCATCATGGTTTTAAACAAACATGTGAGAACATGAATCACACTATCCCCAACAATCATTACTAAGCACAAAGTTTTGTAGATAGCAAGCAGTCATCTAAAGCAACACTAGTACACCTGAACATACATAACATGATGGTAAAGTGCTTTTATCTTTTACTTTCTTTTACTAGAAAGGTGTATGTTTCTTCTCTAGTTATGAAAACAAATTTTTAACTTATGCTTAAAAGACTAGTCATCTTAGAGATGTGCATCATACTGACAGGGTGCACAGATCAACCACAACACGGGCAAAACAAAGCTAATCACACCTTATCTTCAATTATAGCTATTCAAGCAACATGGAGCAAAGCATTTCATCTAACTTCACACAAGCAAGATGACACACATTGATTCACAAGTTATTTATTACTGGAACAAGGGTGAGAGAAGCACAGTTAGACATAAGGAAACAATCATGACGATGCATGCTTCGTCCTATTCGTTCTCACAAAATTGCCAGCCTAAGGTGGCAATCACGTTCTATGTCGGTGGCATAACACGCACACTCTCGACATATAGCTAGTCGTAATATTCAATTTACGCATTCGTGGTTAGCATACCTGCAGAAAACTCATTTCAGCCCACCCACAGTATGAAACATGCAGTACAAGATTAAAAAGCTATGCGCTTCACACACGTGTATCCCCATACCTGTATGTGTAGTGCTACTACCCACATCATCGTCCTAGTGACGGCATTGCCTCTAAGGACGGAATCACCCATCATGCGGTACCTTTTCATAGGCACATGTAAAATGTGCACATGATCCAGCACCAAAAGCACTTCCCTAGATCGGCGGTGTATCCGATCATGCTCTCACAACTCACACTTACCGAGGCGTAGAGGAAAAATGATCCATACATTACCATTCAAATGAATGGCACTCATACTATTGCACGCCGTATGAGCAACGAAATAGAAATATGATGCAGAAACCCCCAAGTCAGTACTTAAAAAAAAGCCACCTAAGGGTCCTTAATTGGGCATAAAGGAAATGACCACTGGCATACTTAGATAAAAACTTTTTAGATTTGAACACACCTTTATCTATAATAGCTATACGTTGTAAAAAAAAACTGATTTTATAAAACAAAATCTTTTGTTTTAAATACACATATGACAAGTTTAATGTTGAACCTTGCTCCGATACCAGCTGTAACAGAACCGCCCAATTTACAAGAGATCAACTATGAAAAACTCCCGCCAAAGCAGTTGCTTTAACATAATCGAACTCTCATAAACCCGGTAGTCCGTGAAATCACGAGGGATTTCAAACCAACCATCTTACAAGCCAAGATCGTAGTGATTCAACATAACAAGTCACATGTTACATCCATTTCACAAGTAGTTTGATATACATCGGAGTTCAAGGTAGTTATTACAACTTGAGTTGAAAAGTAGCGGAAGCAAAGTAATTTGAAACTAATATTGCCCCTATTTCAAATTCATGCCAGTATCCAGGTCAACTCCAACAAAAGCAACATAGATGAGGTAACTAAGAAGGATCATGCCCATGATCTTACTCCTCTAATATGGTAGGAGTCATCCAACTCTTGCAGTAGCCATGACACATCACAACCTGCAACAAGTGGGAATAAACCCTGAGTACGAGAAGGTACTCAGCTAGACTTACCCGTCATAAACCAGAAATAATATGACACCAAGGAGTATGCAAGGCTTTATTGGTGGGGCTAGCTTGACAACACTTTTTGCATAAAAAGCTTAAGTTGCAACTAAGTAACCTTTCAGGTATTTAGCTCAAGTTGATAATCATTACCTGTCATCTATATTAGCACCTGTACTAGAGCAATCACTTGATTAAGATACAACAGTAGTACCCATATTTGATGTGGCATTTCTAACATCATCATACCATAACCATCCAAGTGTTCCATAAACATTACTACGATGACGAAGCTCAAGTCAAGTGCTCACTGTCCAGGAGCGATGGCGATTCGAATCGATTTCTAACCAGCTGGCGAGTTATTCCCCACACAAACCACACTCACCGGCCAAAGTGAGCTACAGGTCACCATATTGCACTATCCAGGACCAATTCGCGGGTTCGGCAGGCACCGCCAGTACCCAAGGACCGTTCCGGCGACCGAGGTATCCAAGGTATACCAAGGTTGCGCGCCGCGCCCTCGTCGTTCTCCTCAACCATCACCAATACAGCGCATGGCGGCTCGACTCCCGGCCCGGATAGTGTTCAGGCTTCGCGGTCGGAACGACTTATCCTTCCAGCTAAGTGTGGGGCATGCGTTCAACATGACAAGAGGGCCGTCAACGATCGGTCCTTAATCGACACAGGCGGGGATAGATAGGCACCCAAGACCTCCATGTCTTGTTACTTCTCTACCATCGTCCCGCCCGGTCTCCAATTATTCATCCTCATCACTTGGTTATTTTCATGATAGCATATATAGCCAACCTTTTTAGGTGTCCACCTATCTCGCTCAGGTGATGGGACATCACCTGGCTTCTACCGGTCTAAGCATAGCTAAGCATTTAGATTCGATCCTGAATCTACATAGGGTTATAGGTATATTTGCTGGACAAGGAGTGTTATATGCAGCAAGGGTTTCACCCAACTCCTATACTTAATGCAACAATACATATATAACATATATTCTCAACTGCATTCAAAAGTAGTGGGAGACTTATAATGCTCCGGGGCTTGCCTGGGATCAACACTGAGTCAGTTCAGTTAGTTGCTTCGTCTTGGTGACATCTAAGGTCACAACACTTGCTTAGTCCTTCCACCTTTGGGAGAGGTCCACCAAACACCATCTTTGAGTTTGATTCGACATCATGACCTTCACGTGATTCATCTAGCGCACCTAGATGAGATGCAAGATGCAAGTGCATGAATATAAAGAATAATAACACAACATGCATGACATAAAAGTATGCAAGACACATGCATCTAAAGTTATTTAGCTAACATCACACAACCAATTATATAGAGCAAATATATCAATCATGACACAAGTATAACAAGTTTACAAGTGTATTACTTAAATCACCATTAAAGACATGAATCATACTTAGATCACACAAAGTAAAGCAATCAAGCATTCATGTATTTCAGCAATTCTGGACATACATGCAACAACTCAGTAATTAAATCACAACTGGAGTTACACAACTCCAAAAACTATGAAATAGGACATTCTGGAAAGAATATAAAATTATCTACAATTCATATTTAATCATCTCAGTATGATTAACAAGTTAACCAAGTCAAACATGCATAACCATAGAATCTGGTCCCGGAATTTCCAGAGAACAAGCATTTCAAAGGATGAACTTCATACTACTGTGACTCATAAACCACTTAGCCAAATGATATGAAACTTTACCACAATATATACTAGTAAATTATCTACATCTTTTCTATATACAAGTTTCACAGCAAACATCATTTATATCATGGAATTAGTTGCATAAATAAAACTGCTCATGCTGTCCAAACAGTAGAGGTACATTTACAAACAGAAAACTGATAGACAATTCAAAGCAGCATAACTGGAGTTGTAGACCTCCAGCAAACATAATTCTTATATTTGTGGAAAGATTATAAAGTTGCCTACAACTTTCTTATTATCATCTAAATATGATTCCACAGTTATCAAGGTCAATTAATCCCATGAAGGCATCTCTGTCCAAAACATAGACAGAATCTGCCATGCTACATTAAACAGCTATAACTTGAATTTCACATGTCCATAAATTATGGTTATATACTTTATAGAAACCTTATCTAATTGTGAACAACTTTGTTATAAACATGTACAGCTAAATCTACAACTAAAAAGGTCTTACATTACAAACAATGCAACCCTGTCTGGGTTTAGACAGAAACTGGGACAGTACTTTAAACCACTATAACTAAACATGTGCTTAACCAAAAATTGTGCTATTTACCTTTCTGGAAATCTTATGAAAATTACTAAAACTTATATATTTTCATTAAGGCATGATTCACAACTGAACTGAGCGAAACAATACAAACATGAAGATCCACTCAGAATAGGAGCAAAGCAACACAGGGCATTTGTTATTTTCATAACTCTTAATCTATCAATCCTAAATTCATGAAACAAATGCCAGACATCAAATATCATATGAAAAGCATGTCACAATATTTTCACATTTATTGGAGCAACAACACAGCAGTTATAAAAAAGACAAATATAACAAACAATCAAAACCTAACTGTATAAAACTATTTTTACGACTAAAATATCAAACTCAACCATGCCATATTATAGATCTACTGCATAGAGAATTTCACAAGGATTCCAAAAAGTCCACATTTGCTATTTTACGACTTTTCTATGAATTACTATGAATTTCTAAAGTTCATCCAGAAATCTGCACAAAGAAAAGATAAAGGAAAACACTTTTGCTTCGGGAACCCTGGAGTTTCTCGAAATCAACTGCAGTCCAGATGCACTATTCATATGAGTCTTAGCTTCGCATCTGAAACCCTGGATTGTTTCTTATTCGAACACGAGGTCCTTTCTTCTCCCTATTACGAACAGAGAACGGAGGAGGATCGCCGGCCTTGCGCTTTCGGGCCAATGATGGCCACGCCGGCGGTGAGGGAGGGGTGGGGGAGCAGCAGGAGACTTCCCCGCATCCATAAGACCACTCAGCTCGGCGCGAGGAGGCTCGTGGTGGCTTGGCCACGCTCACCCTTGAGGCATGGCGGCCGGCCATGGTGGCCCTGCTCTGGAGTGGCCATAGGGCGAGGGAGAGAGCGAGCCGGGGGTGGAGATGGATGAGGAAGGCGCTGGGGTGCTTCTCCACTTCGACAACCGGGCGTGGGGGCGCCAGGGCGAGTAGCAGAGGAGGAGGGGCGCGCTCGGGCATGGATGCCACGTCCGGGACGCGTGTTGTCCGTTGAGGCATTTTATCGAGCACGTGTCGGGCAATGAAGTGGCTCAGGTGGGACGCGTTTTTGGACTCCTTACGGGCCGATTTGGACATTGGGCCAAAAAGGAAGTTTGCTCACGTCGGCCTGCTCTCCAACTTTTATTAAGGGACCAAGGTCATTAGACCAACAGAATAAGAGATAATTAGATGCCAAGTGATGAGTGTCAACGTATTGACGGTGATTAGCAAAACAAAGAATTGATGATCCAAATCATGTCAAACTTGATGCAACTTATTGTATGCTCTTCTCCAAATAATTGTCCACCACTTTTATTCTTGGACCAACTTTAGTTGGTTAACAAAAACACGAGAATGCGGCATGCCAACGGGTATATGTCCGTTTAGCGATAAAATAACCTTTTGCTGTTTTGGGAGCTATTTTCAGATATCCAAATGAACTCCAAATTGGATGATACTTGATCCATTGCTTTCATCAAGAAGAGTACTCCAACTCATATTAAGGAATCCAACTGTGTTACTATATGAATTTGGATAATAAAATGTCATGAAGGAGCTAACTCACTGCTGTCACTTTCAGGGACTTAGCCAAAATATGGAGGTAGCAAATCAGCACTGAATTGATTCTTGAGAGCTCAATTTGATTAGGATAGGAACCAAACTAGCTCTTGATACTTATACAAAGTTTGTTCTACAGAAGCAATACTACAACTTTCATTTAGGGTCAAACCTCATAACTGCAACATAAGTCAATCTTTCACTTTGGTCAAAGCAGTAACCCGATAAAGCTCCAAATAGGATTTTAGGCCAATTGAAGCATTTTCTTGACATAAGCTCAACACGAACCCTTCATGACTTTTATTGTATAATTCATCTAGAGTCATATGAACATGTTTTCAAGGGTTGTTTGATGACCCATGATTCTATTTCCTTAATAGAGCCATTCCGGCAAGGATATAACTTATCATTTCATGTGACTTCTTGATTCCAAACTTCACCAAACTTTTCCATAGACCAACATAGATTGGGATGGATATAAGGCACATGGAAAAGGTTCCATTAGCATCATCAAAGCATACCTTTTAAAAAGGCATATATGCAAGCAAGGTTGCATACACCAAGCCCAAGTTGGGGTTTACTTTCATAGATTGACTTTGACCTTCTTTATTACCATTGAACTTGTCATGTTTGAGCTCAAATCTAGTATTTAGCAAGTGACAAACACCTGGGGTGTTACAGTCACTTCTGTCTTGAGTAGTTAAAAGATAGAACGGTCTTAGTCAAGTGCCATGTCTCTTATTCTTGATCAGCTATAGCTCTGGAGTTTTTGCAGATTTTCAAATAAAACTCAGAGATTCCTTGTATGATTCTCTCAAATCTCTCTTTTGTGGTATTTTTGGATCCTTACCAAGGCAGTGACGGTATATGCCTTCTCTCAAAATTATATAGTATTTGTGGCATAAAGCATAGTGACATTGATTTCTCTCTCACCCTACTCTAATAAGGCTTTTGATATCTGGAGCTCATAGGTGGGAGATAAAGTATACATACTTATAAGACATTTATTGTATAGTCAAACCATGGATTCAAAGAAACAAATCAATAAGTCAAATCAAGATGTGCATGTGTGGCGAATGAATGGTGTATGGTGATAATGGTGATAACAATGGTGAAAGTCTAATTCTACTTTTGCTCTTTTGAGGGGATACATACCTTTCTTGCTTTATTGAAACTTTGTGAAGAGAATGAGATGCTCTTATTTTTTTCTTTTCTCTCAGGTGGGTATCTTGTACCCCTAATTCTACTGTCGGACACTTGTCCATTTTTACCTCTCGTCTCACTTTTTCTTTTCTTTCGAGGTTACGGGCACTTGCCCCTTTTTATTTCCTCGTATCTCTTTTTTTTTTCTTTTTTTTAGAGCACTCATCTCATGAGATAATATAGCAAGTGGTAGTAACAAGATAACTTGAGCATTTATTTCACAGGAAAAAACAGAAATATTTTTCGCCATTCTCTCCCAGATTAGGAGTAGAATATTTTTGGGTGGTTCTGGAGATGGAAATGAGTGGATATATGTGGATGGTACTTTCGGAGTAGAAGTAGCATGTGTGAGTAAACGTGCAAGTGAATCTTGATTTAACCACATGACAAGCTCCTAAGGGTCTGCACAGCTTGACCACACTCAATGCTCATAAGCAGTAAATAGTAAATGTGTGGCTCAAAGTCTAGCAAACATGTATATATGGCTGTGGTAGGAATTTAAACTCTCATCATACAGGAACTCATCATGCAATATTTTAAAGATTTTAAAAAATTCTTCAGAATTCTAGCATCTCTAGGAACAGATAAACAGCAGCTCAACCTTCCCATATCATAACCGTTAACAACTTAGACTTCAGATCAAGTTTTCTTCCCACAAGTTTAGGTTTAGAGCAAGCTTTTAAATTATAACAGTTATGTCTAAACTTGAGAGAGAACTCAAATTTGAAAATTAGGCAGAGCAACTATTCATCATATCCATGCTAGAGTTTTATTTTTAAAATTCCGATAAGCATAGCCACTTTATTTATTTATTAAACACACTAAGCAAAAGATATATATATATAAGCATAAAATCTTTTTTTGGTTTTCCATAATTATGTATATTTATGTTTTAATATAATATAAGTATAAAGATAGATAGGAATACTTAGCGAGATAAATGGGGGTGCTATCCCCAAGCTGAATTTTGACGTAATTTCCCTTTTTGTAGCTAGCAGGTGGCAGAGGTGTATTTGAAAGTCGGCAGTATCTTGACAGCGATTAGAATGTCCTCCGTCTGCTAGTCTTCTTGATTCTTAAATTCTGTGGAGCTCAAATAGACAACAAAGCTTTGTGGAACTTCATTAAGTGTTACCATAAATATCTAGTCTTTATCATGTTGAGACTCCTCAATAAATATCACTCTCTATTTTTATATTTTCGTTTTATAAAGTAGAAATGAAATATTTATTTTATTTTTATGCCACCACAGTGAATGTACTTATGGGTTTCATGCCACTCATATACTCACATGGGGCTTACAGTTCTTTAAGATTTTTATTTTCTTTTTAGGATAGCATGAACACGATTAACTAAGCAAACTATTTTAAATAATTGAAAGGGAAAGGATAACTACCAAGTTTACCTCTTGGCAAGGCGTTCGGTGTTTTTAAGTCCTCCGAACGGGACTCTCCGTTTTCTCAATTATCCTAGGATTCGTTGGGTGGCGGAGTCGGTACTTCCGGCGGCTCCTCCTCTTCATGTATAGTTATCTTCTCTTTCCATACCTGACTCGGTGCTACGGTCTCCTCTGGATAATTCTGTTTAAACTGAATGTCTTTTGACCTTACAACTTCTCCTTCATAGTCTGCCCATCCGTCCTTGATGATTTCCCTCCTTTGGTTGCGGTTGCGTTGTTTTCTGACCTGCTTATAGTCTTCAACGATATAATTAGGGTCAGTAAAATAACGGCGTACCTTCTCTGAGGGGAAGTGCATATGGACTTCTCCAATTCCAATGTAGATGATTGCTTTAATGGTGCTGAGGAACGGTCTTCCAAGGATGATGGCTGGATCGTATTCGTCTTCTCCCATGTCAATAACCTGAAAGTCTGTGTAGACAAAATGATCGTCTATTTTGATAGGGACATAAGTTACTATACCTTTAACTTCTTGAAATGTTTGATCTGCCATCTAGAGCTGAATGTATGTTGGTTTTAGGGGCATGGTTCCGAACAAGAGCCGATAGGTGACTACGGCCATTATGTTGACGCCCGATCCGGTGTCGCACGTCGTCTTGTAGAAGTTGTACCCATTTATAGAGCAATAGATGCTTGGTATTCTTGGGTCGTCCTTCTTGGTCAAAAATGGTGACTTAAGATGATGATCTTGACTTCCATGAACTGCAGTGACCATCTTAGCTGACTCGGTCCACACTTGCTTGTTCCTGTTCCTCCTGTTGGTCCTCTTCCTTGATTCACGTCTGGATTGATCTGGGATTTGTGTAGTCTTGTTCTTGAAGGAAAATGTCTCCTTCCTTCCTTTGATGTAGAAACTGATCTTGGCAGCACTAGCGTAGATGACAGCTCCCGAGGTGTTCAAGAGTGGCCTCCCTAAGATAATGGGTGCCCCCTCATCATTACCGGTCTCTATCACCACGAAGTCTGCTGGGGCATACAAGGTACCAACTAGGACACAAAAGTTCTTCAATATTCCTTTTGGAAAACTTATCGTCTTATCTGTAAACTGCAAACATATGGTTGTTTCTAATAAAGGATATGTAAAGAATTTTTCATAGAGTACCATAGGTATAATGTTGACGCTGGAGCCAAAGTCGCGGAGTGCTTCTAGGACGTCCACCATGCTGATGGAGATCGAGATGACCGGGCATCCTGGATCGCCTCTCTTGACCGGCAGAAGGTGAGTAGTGAATTCAGTGACGGGGTTACTCCAATTACCTGCATCAAACATGTCTACAAGATTTGCAGATTCAAATCCTTCCGGTTGTGATAGTATACCGGGGTTAGTAGCAGGAACAGCAGCAGCTATTTGATTTAACTGAGATTCAATCATTTTATTAAAGCTAATTTGATTCTTGATGGCAGTAGAGAAATTATCCATTCTATTATTTATATTTTCTAGCATTTTATCATTAGATGCCAATTTCTTAGATAGGTTATCCATTAGCTTTCCTTGATTAGACACTAACTCTCTGAGAGGTGGAAAATTATTAGTATTATTGTAAGAATTATTACCTTGATAATTACCTAAGTAGTTAGGCCTCTATTGATTCCAACATTGATTTTGTTGAGGACGGTTGTAGTTGTTGTTGTTGTTATTGTTGTTGATGTAGTTCACATCCTCAAGCATCTCAGGGTAGTGATTGCCTGAGTGTCCAGTATCTCCACACTCCTCACAAGTCATGTGCGAGTCGTAGATGTGCATAACTTCTTTCTTGTCTCCAGCTCTATCATCGAGCTTCTTCATGAGCAGGTCTAGCTTTGCAAACAGCATGTCTACCTCCTTGAGCTGATGCATACCTCCACCTCTCTTGCGTGTCTGGGTCCTTTCTTCATTCCAGCCTTGGTTGGACGCCATCTTCTCCATAAGAGTTGTGGCTTGTGATATGGTAAGTGATAGGAATGCTCCTCCAGCTGCAGCATCCATGGTTTCTCGGGCACTTTTGCCGAGCCCATGATAAAACATCTGCATTAATAGCCAACTGTCTGTTCCATGATGGGGACATTCTAGGATGTAGTCTTGGAAGCGCTCCCATGCTTCTGGAATGGATTCATCATGTTGTTGCTGAAAACTTGTAATTTTCCCACGGAGAGCATTGGTCTTGCCCATGGGAAAGAATTTAGCCAGAAAGTTTGTTGAGCAGAGTGCCCACGTAGTATTCTTCTCCTTTGTAGCGTAGAACCACTGCTTCGCTCTTCCTAACAGTGAGAATGGGAAGAGCAAAGTAGTATAGCATCTCTGGAAACTCCTGATATGGTAAATGTGCTGCATATCTCTAGGAAGTGTTGGAGATGAGCACTAGCATCTTCGTGTGCCTTCCCACAGAACTGGTTGGATTGCACCATGTTGATAAGTCCAGGCTTGAGCTCAAAGTTGCCATCGATCTCTGCAGCAGGTCCAGTGCGGATGTTGTCCGTAGTGGGAGCTGAGAACTCGCGGATTGATTTGTTCGCCATGGCTTCGAACTCTGAAGACAAGTTCCGGTTATCTTCTTGATTGGATGAAGCTTCTTGCTGAAGTGTTGATGATCTCTTCTTGAGCTTGGCTCTAGTTTTTCTGAATAATGCTTTGAGATTGTCAACAAAATTTCCTGGAAGATGTCTTCTATTCATACATTACCCTGCATAAGATAAAATAGAAAAATATCGGGGTAAAACTGTATGAGAGAATTAATAAGCTCAATCATATTAGTGATGTGAATGATAACTCAAAATCCTATATTCATTCTTGATTAGTAATCAACCTTCCCCGGCAACGGCGCTAAAAATGCTTGTTGGGTATTCTTAACATTACTACCAAAAGTAGACTTAGTTTTCTAATTCTGATAACGGTGCCAAAAATGCCAAATATATCCCTCACACCACTTAAGCCAGGTTGTCATCCCCAGCATGACATGAGAGACGCGGTATTGAAATATGCAATTGCTCTTCTAAATAAATAATGAATGGGATCTGCAAGCGCACAGATTAATACCGATGTAGCATTTTAACCGGGAAGTATTCCAGGTATTTATTTATAATTTTACCACTGGGAAGGGATTAACAATCATCAATATTGATTACAGAATGGAATATGAGATTGAGTATCTATCATTGCATGTATAATTAAGAACATTTATCTAACTCTTTCATACAGGGATAAGTGTCACATAAAAGATATATGAAGTAATGAATAGTGACAAGGATAATTAATCTGATCAGCATAACTTAGCCACATAATAAATATGATAAGCACCTCAATTAGATATTCTAGAAAGTCATTAGCATGGTATTAGAATGAACTACAAGAATATTCCCTAAGTTATTCTCAACTATATAGTCTAGCATTATCATAGTTAGTGCAAGCATACTTAGCAATCATTATGAGACAAGACTACGCCCATGCATAGTGATATTAGCAAGGTAAATGAGAAACATAGCAATCACTCCCCTGTAATAATATTGCTCTGCCAGCCCAATACACGAGAGGGGGACTATATAAGAATCAATGAAGCTGTCACTATTACGAACTACCCCGCGATCTGGCATATTGGGTACAATCGCAGATAAATACGGTATAAGCACCACGCCTACACAATATCTATCATTTACCCATGGATCCGATGGATAAACGCTATACGATCCTAAGCATGTATATAGATCCAATCTAACTAAGCCAAGTATATAACTATAATAAACTAAGAACAATATAATCTTGAATATAAGCAAGTAGAGCAAAGTCATAAGCAATATATTGAAGTAGAACAAAGTCATATTCATAATATTGAAGAACAAATATGATTAGAAGAACAATTAGAAAATTACCAAGAATTCTCTTGACAGATCTGGAAACCAATCGAAGATTGACTCTTTCTAGTTTTCTAGTTCTAATCCTATGTAGCTATACTAATCTAGATGTCTAATTGATGTGGTGGCTCTAATCTTGATCAGAGGCTTCTTCTCCCTTGAGGAATAATGAATTAGGGTTGAGAGGCTCTCTCCTCCAGGGGCCAGGGGGTCTGGTTTTATAGTCCCTTCAAGTGAATATCGGCCATTGGATCAAACCGACATTGATTGAACGTTTATCCTTGATCCTTTAGGGGGCAGGCACCCAGGATCAAACCGACATCTAGAAGAGTGTCCTGATTGGACTCCAGCAGGGGGCAGGCACCCAGGTCAACTGGGCGGGCGCCCAGTGCCTGGCCCCGTTCGGCCTCTGCTTCCTTCCCGTGGCTTCTGGAGTCTTCTAGATGTAAGATAATTGCGCGGCACGTTGATATCTCTATGTAATCCCGACGTGTGGGCCTTTCTTCCGTATTTCCTGATAACCCCCTGCAGAAATAGACAAACACCAAAACTCGTGGAATTCTGTCAGATAAAACCCTAAGTCTGGATGTTGATTTTATTTGGATCCTTTTCTTTGTTTATTTAGTAATTAAATTTGATACTTAAGGACCGTCAACAGGGTCATCCAGCACAAACTTGGCCCTCCCCTCTGGGTCGTCAGGGTTGGGCCAGATAACGGGGTCCTAGCCCCAGGCCATTCTCCCTCCCCCCTCCCTTGCAAGAGCCTCGGGTCGGGCCGGCCCCTTCCCGTGGGGCCTCGCAGGGGCCACCACGCTAAGGGTCTCCTCGGCTCGGCCCTCCTCGACCTGATGGTCATGGCCCCCTTGGCTAGTATCCCCCGCAGGGGGAATAGCCCCGAGGGCCAGGACTGTCTCTTCTGGCTCTTGGGGCCTCGGTGTTCCCACCTCCTTCGTCGGGGGATCCGGCGTCTTTCGCATGGTCTCCTGCCCCCCTTCGTCGTGGGGGAGCTCCCCCTCCTCGCGGTTCAGGGGGGCGGCGATTTGGGCCTTGCCGATCCAGGAGTCGACTGCGCCCCCCTTTTTACGGCCTTCAGGGGAGCTACCGCCACCGAGGCCGCCTTGTGCTTCCGGCTGATGAAAGGATGACGCAAGTCAGAAGAAAGAGAAAAACAAAAAATCCAAAGAAAAATCAGAAAACCTATACACACCTTGCTCGAGTGGCAGCCTTCTTTTGGGAGCTCGGAACTCCCTGGGGGCCTCCCGGAGCGCCAGGAGCCGTTGGCTGGACCCCCGTCTCCCTTGCAGTTGGTGCAGGGACTTCGACGGTGGTCTCGGCCCGCGGCGCCTCAGCCGAGCCGCCTGTCTCTACCCAGACGCCGGACGAGGCTCAGATGGGCCCTCCGGCGCTGCCGGTTGTGGGGGCACCTCGGATCCGCCCCCTGACGCCCTCTCCCCCTCCTGGGTACCCAGGAGGACCGAGTCGTCCCAAGGAGCGCCGTCCTTTTCATCGTCCACAATTATGTGGGGGGCGGTCCCGAGGAGCCCCGGTGCTTGGGACCCCTCGGGAGCCTCCGACCCCTCTCGGGCCTTCGACCCCTCTGGGATCTCGATGCCCCCACCGGCAGGGGGGATCACAGCGTCCTCCTCCACCTCCAGCTCGTCGAGCCAGTGCGTGTTGTCTCCCCCACCCTCTATCTCCGAGATCGAAGTCTCGGGAGAGTCGGGCGGAGGGACCCCCGCCTTCTCAGCCTCACGATGCTTTTTGGCAGAGATCTCGCGGCGCTGCGCTTTCCTCGCAGCCTTCGCCTTCTGCGCCTCCTTGTCCTTCTTTTGCTCCTCATTCCGGGCCCGATTCTTGGCCCGGATCACCTTGTCCTCAGGGATAGGGGGCAGGGAGTCCTTGACGATCCCCATCCCCTTCAAAACAAGCAGAAAAGGGGATTAAGGCAGGGAGAAAAAGCAAACAAGTGCAAAAATCAAAAACAAAAATAGCATCTTACCAGAGAAATGTAGCCCTTTTCAAGGCTCATCGGCACCACCCTAGAGTTCTTCAAGTCCGGGTGCGTGGTCTTCGCGACCCGGGTGGCTATGTCTGACGTCGACACCGGCTCTGCCAGCTTCATTGTCCCGACCCAGGGGACATCCCGGGTCATCTCAAACATAAACGCCCGTCGCTGCGCCAGCGGGAGCAAACTCCTCTTGTGGAATGCCGTCGCCACCGTGGCCGCGGTAACTCTGGCGTCGCGCAGCTTCTCGAGCCCCGCGAGAAGCAGGGCAAGCCTCTTCTGCTCTTCCGCGGGGGCACCCCATGCCCTCTTCTGGGGGCACTCTGTCACCATCTTCCCAGTGTACTCCGGGAGCAGCCTGCCGTCGTTTTGGATGTAGAACCCTCCGCTCTGCCATCCCCGGTTCGACAAAGGCATTTCACTCAAGATATACTAGTGAGATCGTTGCTGACGGACCTGCAGCGTGCAGCTGCCGACCCGCAGGGGAAATTTCTCCCCTCCATCGTAGCGGGCGGCCATATCCGCCTTGAAGAGGTGAAGCTAGAGATTCCAGTGAGGAGGAACCCCCAGGAATCCCTCGCACACTGTGGCGAATACGGCCGCCTGCATCACCGAGTTCGGGTTGAGGTTGTGCAGCTCCACCTCATAATAATGAAGAATCGCCGGATCAGGCGGTTCGCCGGAGTTCCGAACCCCCGGTCTAGGAACGATAGGAAGCAAACCACATAGCCCAGAGGCGGGTTTGGCTCCCTGTCGTTCACCGAGGGAACGATCCACTCCGGCAGCCCGGCATCCGTAATGGGGCGGAGGATCCCGGCCTTCACGCGCGCCTCTAGCGCGGACCTAGTCACATTGCTAGGGGGCCACGCATCATCGCCGGCCATGGCTACGAGCGGAGTAGGGCGTTTGCGGGGCGGAGTGGAGAAGACGGCAGCAAGAGGAAGAACAGGGGGCAAGAGCTTCTTTGCGCGAGAGTAGGAGGGAAGAAACCACTAACCCCGCGACTGCTTTTATAGAAGGAGCGCACCACGGCCACACCGCCTGCGTAGAAGACCAAGGGGGAAAAGAGCAACCGTCGCCCGCTCCCTCACCAGGTGAAAAAATTCGAAGCGCCCACTCCCTCCGATTCTCACGCCCGCCGCACGCGCGCATTAATTTCGCAGGTGAAACGTCGCATCCAGTCAGGGCACAACGGCACGACCGTTTCGACTCCCCATGCGCGGCGCCTCAAAAGGAGCGCCCTGAAAAGATATGTCAGGGCGGTTCCTTCCATGGCAAGCGGCGCTCGACCCCCTGCTGACCAAAGTCGCAGGGTGGACTCCGTCGGGCGCAAGTTCCGTCTCGCCCGACCCTCTACTGACCCCGAGCAAAAATTGCAAGGCGGTTTCCGTCGGACGCAGATCCCGTCTCGCCTGACCCCAATACTATAACCACATCTGAAAATCTCTCGAGGTAAAAATCCCCAGGCTATGGCCACCTACGTTCCAGAGGTTGCGAGACTGACCTGCGAAGCGGGTTCGAACAGTCGCCTCAAGATAACCGAGTGAGGGATGACTGAAGATGAGCATAATAGAGGCCACGGTCCGAGCCCCTCAGAGGGTCGGCGCATCTTTGCCAGTCGTATCCGAGACCCATGCGGGTGTCACGCGAGTGGGATCCCATCGAGGGAGGCACCGAGCCCTCGGAACCTAACGAACGGTTCCGACATCCACTGTGACTGCCCTCGGGCATTTTGAGATGTGCCCATAAGGCCACTAGCCGAGCCCTAGCGAATGGGACTCGGACATCCACTTGGATTTACCCGCTTGCAGCTCTCGGGGAACGTCGATACTCGCCCATCGAGGATAGTACGGTGCGACCAACCCCTCCTCCGAGCGAAAGGATGAATGAGGGACGTAACTACAAGACGAGAAAGAACCTGATCGACCCTTGTGGTGAAAGGGCTCGGGGGCTTCCTCGCACAATGGGGACAGGCACTACGTGTAAAGAACACGCAACCTACCCCTCAAATACTCCCGACTACAACACTCAAGGGTAAAATCCTTTGAAGGAATGACACCATTCCTCCAAAAAGCTCAGGGGCTACACCCGGTGGGTGCGCTCGCGCGCACCCTCCGGATAAAGTAAAAAAGCTCCAAGTCAAGCAAAATAGTCCCTCGAAAAAGAGCCTTTTGAAAGGGTGCCTTCACCCCTTCAAAGGCTCGGGGGCTACTGTTGGGTACCATAAAAAGGGATACCCAAATCAGAATAATAAAAATCGCAAAAGACAAAGCAAACCATCCGCAATCACTAGTGCGCGGGCCCCGGCTCGTCTGACTCCTCGGCCTCGGGCCCAAAACACGGCTCGCCCGACCCCTTTGGCCTCAGGCGCAAGTTCCGTCTCGCCCGACCCCTCTAGAGCTCGGGCGACGACACCGCCTCGCCCGACCCCTCTGGGCCTCGGACGCGAGTTCCGTCTCGCCCGACCCTCTAGGGCTCGGGCGCCAATGCCGCTTCGCCCGATCCCCCATCACAAAGCAAGGCTTCCGACGCACAGCGCCCGTACCCACGACGTGACAGGCGCAGTCTCCCATATCGTAGCAGGGCATGGTGGCGACTATTCCAACCACCCTGGTCACTGCAGCCTCACCTCTTTCACTGTGTAACCTTACCTCTTTCACTATGGTGTACCGCCTCACAGTAAAAGAGGAATGGGAGAGATTAACCAGTGTCACTGTTAGTTGTATTTTCATACTATTACAGGACAGGCTGCAGTATCACTGATCCGACCCCCACGACTCCAACAAGGCTCGGTAACCCTCCACAGGAGCAGCCATACTGTTAGCCATGCCTCAAGGATGGGACGGGCAAGCTTCTATAGAGTCGGGACTGTGGCTTCACCACTCAGCAGAGGAAATCTCCAATCACCTATGTAAAAACCTGTGTCCCCCTTGAGTTTATAAAAGGGGAGCCAGGGCTCACAACCAAGACGGGTTCATCCACACAACAAAAACACCACAACTCCAAGCGAGTTCACTCACAGAGTAGCAACCAGCGCTCTGCCCACCACACACAAAGTCAAGACTTGGGACTTAGCCCTCTCTCGCAACCCGCTTGTACACCCTTACTACAAGCACCTTTGGGTGCTAGGCAATACAGACCCCTGATCTCACTGGACGTAGGGCATCCTTGGCCCGAACCAGTATAAACTCTCTGTGTTCCACTTGCATCACCATCCGGGCTTAGATAGTCATGCATTCTTATACTCGTTTGTGTCTAGACCACGAGTCTAGACGCCGACACTAACAGTTCAGTTTTATTCACTCCCTTCTTGCATTTATTACCTTGTTATTATTTATTACTTCCTGCTTCTCATATTGCATTTATATTCTTGTTTCAAGTTTTCTTACTTACTATTTGAACCTTTCTTTTATACCTTGTCTTTTATTATCATTCTACTCATATTACCTTCTTGTTCCTTGTTTTTCATTTATTACTTGAATTATGCTTTATTTTTGCCTTGTCAATAATTTCATTACCTTGTTTTACATTATACCTTCATTACTTACTTTCATATCTTACCATAAATACCGCCAAAGTTCATATCTTCCATCCACTGTATAATCTTGATTCATCTTCATTTCATATACACCAGTGCCTTCATTTATGTCATTCATATCTTTATCATTGTCAAGATCTATTGCATGTCTATGATCTTATGCATAAGTAGATGACTCGTCATTTGACCTGCCGCAAGAGCGTCATTCGTTTCCATCCCGTTCGAGCTGTGGAGTTCATGTCAATTGGTCGCGTTGATAACATCGAGTTCCAGCCTAGCCAGCATCCTGATGACGGTGCTAACCTCCAAGACGCGGAACCTTATGAAGGACAGCAACCACCCCAAGCTCTGGTGGTGCATGGAAGGGCGCCTTGCTGGGTGGCTGGAGGAGACGACCCCTTCGGCGATGATGATGATGATGAGGAGGAGGAGGATGCACCTGGAGGACCTGGAGGACCTGGTGGACCTGGAAGACCTGGAGGACCAGGAGGTCAAGATGGACTCTTCGCTGCTGATGACGGGTGGATCGTGACAGTCTGCACCCGAGATGGTGGAGAATGTTTCTTCCACAGTGAGCTGAAGCGACTCCTCGACCAGCAGCTAGGACATGGCATGTCCGCAGTGGAGTACCGCAGCGAGCACTGGAGTCACCCGGAGTACCCGACGTTCTGGAAGGTCTGGGCACACGTCGGCAGGCCTAACCCGACGCTGAGAGCACTGAGGATCATGTCTATACATGAAGCTATGGCAGAGAGGTCTACTCAGATGGCGGGCATCAATGATGCCGCTCGTCAGGCTTTCTACGCATACCGTGATCACTTGTTCGAGGACATCAGCCAGGACGCACGTCACTACTATCCTCGCCATCGCCGTGGAGAGTTGGCGATGACTATTGCTCCTATCACTGATGAGCAGAACCCCCGCATGCACAAGACTGTCAAGCTGGTGGCGGTCACCAACACCGAGATCAACAGTTCACTAGTGGAGCTGAAGCAAGTGCGGAAGGAGCTGGATGATGCCAGGAAGAGGATAGCGCAGCTAGAAGCTCAGATCACTGGAGTGCCACCACCTTCACCTAAGTGGCCTGCTTTCTCTCCGCCCCGTGAAGACCCAGCCTATGGAGATGCCAACGCTCGTACTACCATAGAATAGGAGCTATTCCCAGTGAAAGGATCTAATTGGCCTAGAGGGGGGGTGAATAGGCGTATCTAAAAACCTGAAACTCAAAACTCAAGTTGCGGAAGTTAAGTGTCTGTCGGTACCACCGATAGTTTGGGCTGGTACTACTGGTGTAAGACAGCCAGTACTACCGACGCAAACTGCTGGTACTACCGACTCCCTAAGATGGCTATGAAATCAGAGTGTAATGAGCTTAGATTTCAAATTTGAGTTTTACCCCACTTTCCTAGATGTAGGAGAGGATGTTCTTGGAGTCTCCTTAGCTTGGTTCTTCTCCACAACGTAGATCGACCCTTGTTTACCTATTGAAGAGTGGGAAGAGAAAGAACACAAAAACAAGGGTAGTCGAAGCTACCTCCACAGCAACACAAGGTATTTTTCCCGAGGTTCGGCAACCTCCACTTAGGAGTCCCTACGTCCCCGTTGTTGAGGTGGCCACGAAGGTCTGACCACTTAGGTCTCCTCCTCAAGCAACCACAAAGTTTAGCTTGATGTTTCCACTAAGAATCAAGGGGTAATACAAACACTTTGGGGTGCCCTCACAAATGAATCAACACGGGCAACCACGAAGAACGCATAGCCGGCTAGGGTTCTAAGAACCCAAGAGTAACAAATACAAACCAAACCGGCAAGACGAGGAACCGAGTGCTCAAGTCACAGATCGAAGCTCTCAACTCTCTAATCTCACTTCTCTAGCTCGAATCTCTCAAGAAGTGAAGTCTAGGAGCTAGAGGGAGAGAGAGTGGGTGAGAAAAAGCTTGGAGAGAGAGTAGCTAGAATGAGCAAGCCAACGGTTAGAAAAGAGGAGAGAGCTATTTATACTAGAGTACAGAACACCTGCCGGTACTACCGGTGCAACCACCGGTACCACCGGTGTCCTCAGATCTAAACGAGAGAAGACTATGGAAGATGTAAGAAAAATGGCCTACCAGTACTACCAGCCTTAAGCCGGTACCACCGGCCAGCGCCGGTACGACCGGTGGAAGGCAGGTACCACCGGCAGTTCAAATTCCCACATTCAGCAGTTCTGCGAGAATTTGGCCTACTGGTAATACCGACGTTTCACCGGTACCACCGGTCAAAGCCCGGTACTACCGGTAGTTCATTTTCTCGCAAAACTTAGGAGAAGGACTGGAACTGCCGGTACCACCGGCCCTGAGGGCCGGTACTACCGGCTCACCCTGGCAGAGAAGAAACTTCCTAGTTGTTTGTGTGTGCAAGTGTGTCTCTCAAGCGCAAAAGCTAAGTTGACCTGAGCACCCTTATCCTCATCTTACCAACTCAATTCGCATCCCTCTTGATAGTGCGGCGTTTCCTATAACTCAAACAAGAAATAAAACTAGGTAGCTTCTTGAGTTGAAACGTCGCTCAAGTGATGAAATTTTGGGGGTGCTGTGATTCACAAAATGTGTTTCTTTGATTCCATCAATGAACTAACACCTGTAGATTACACTTGATAGACTTGTTAGTTCCTAATTTGATTGTCATTAATTATCAAAACCCACACTAGGGGCGAATGCACTTACAAACTCCCCCTTTTTGGTAATTGATGACAACCAACTTAGGCTTATAAAAGATTGAAAGAAGTAGAGCTTTTGAATTCCAAAAATCAGGTTGGGCTACACCTTAATGTATGCATTGGATTTGGAATTTCAAATCTTGATTAATATCAAGATGACATACAGTAAGATCAAGCTCCCCCTAAATTTTGCAATTCGTGGGGTGCCTAAAAGAGTGTGTGTGTAACAAGAAATAAACCGTGATGCGTATGACAGGATATATCACAAAGAGTAAAAGAAGAATTTGAATGATTATGCAAGAGCTAAAGGACTCACAATAACCATTCAAAAACAACATTGCATCAACAAAGGTCCAAATAAGCTAACACAGGCAAGATATGATTAAAGAAATAAAAGTGTTTAGCTTACAATCAACCATCACACAAAAGTAGGTCTTGTTCACCACTTAGAAAGGTTTAAAAGGGCACCAACAACTAACTTATTACATCAAAGATAATCCTAACACTCCCCCTTTAGCAGCAAGTGCCAAAAGGGTAGGCTGCGAGAAGGAGCTAGAAGTACTACTTGTCATCATCATCGAGGTCGTCGTCGTCGTCGTAGTCGATCAAGGTACGCACCAGCCCCTTACCATGAGGATCAGCGGAGGTAGACTGCTCGTATGGGGGTGCAGCAGAGGCAGAGGCCCTAGTGACATCATCCGCGGGACCAAAGATGTCCTGATACGCAAAGCCAGCCTCGGTATCCTCCATGGAGAAACCAGTAGGGATCCCACCACCATAGGATGGATCAAAAGCAGAGGGTGGTGGAGGATCCTGCTGCTCCTCATCCTCATCAACAGAAGTCCTGTGCATGTTGTCATATTCATAATAGGGGTCCTAGAACTCACGAAGAGGAGAGGACGGAGGAAGAGCTGTGTAACATCCCCGATGTTACGGTTACTAAAATTTGGATCATGTCATCATCAGCATTGCACATCATATTTATTAAGCACACCCTGATGCATTAACTTAAAATAAGTTTAATTAGGTTGAATGTGCTTAGGGAATTAAAGTGTGTTTATTTTGTGTATTGATGCTTGTGTTGGTTGCTAAAACCCTAGGGTGAAAGATTTCCGAAAGATTAGGGGGGGGAAACCCTGATTTTTGAGCCCTAGAATTGCCCCCTTTTGCACAATTTAAAAACCAAGAAAAATTTGAGGATGAGTTCAAAAGCAAAGTTTTAGATCTTGTCAAGATGTACAACTTTGGTGTTTTGAGTTTTTGAGGTTTCAATACAAAATTCAAAGTAATTTTGAAAATGCAGATTTCCAAAAAGTGTCCCCTTTTCCAATTTGAACCTCCAATTCAAAATCTATTTGGAATTTTGAAAAGTGACCAACATGAAAGTTGTAGAGCTCAAAAAGCTGAACAACTTTCATGTTGGGAGTTTTTCAATTTGTTTTGAAAAATCAAAAGTAATTTTGGAAATTCTGATTTGTCCCCAATTCAAAAATTTGAATTTCCCCAAATTGGTTTTTGAATTTCAAACTGTTTTGTTAAATTCACCAAGTTCCATTCAGAATTAGCCTTGGTCACCAACAGATGATTTGTAGCTTATAAAATTTTGCACAACTTTCATTTTGGTGGCAATTTGGCTTTAGTTCAAGTTTTGGCCGAATTTCACAAAAAGACAGAGCAAGTGGATATGGATTGCTACAGTGCTGAGCAGGGGGGGTGCTCTGCCGCCGGAGCAGAGCCGCCTTCGCGCGCGCCGCCACACGCCTAGCCACGCAGCTGCTTGGCTGCGCGAGCCCGCCGTGAAGTGGACAAGTCCCCGGCGTGCTCATCCACTCCCCTCGGTGCTCCCACTGTGCGGCTGCCTTGCTTTTCTTTTTTTTTCGCCCGACGCCGACGACCTTGCTGCGCCCCTAAAATTCCCCTCGCCTGCTTCCCTTCCGAGCCATCCGAGCACTCCCATAGCTTCGCCAAGCTCGTAGCCATCGATTGCGCCCCCAAACACACGCTCTACCCTACCGTAGCTCCAACCCGAGCCATTCCCCTCTCCAACTCCGGCCGAAGCGCCGCCGCAAGCACCTCGCCGTGGCCAGCCTTTCCCCGAGCTTTCCAACCGCCGCGTTCTACCTTGTTGGAGTCGTGGTGAGCCCCTGAAGCTTATGCGCAGGTTGGTTCGTGTTCTACCCGCTTGTAGTGGCCGGTGCCCGCGCCGATAGCCTCGCCGTCCGCCATGGACGCGGGCAAGGGGTTTAGAGATGGATAGCGCTTGATCTGAGGGTCCCAGAGTATGTGCAAGGGGCCGTAGACGCTAAACCACCCCGCCACTGGAGCCGGAGGCTCACCGACGGCGTGCAGGAAGTCGGCCGAGCCGATGGCGGGAGGTAGGGGGAGGATCTGACGGGCAGGACCCGCCCGTCAGCGACCGCCTGAGAGGGGGGAAACGCGCGCAGCGCCCGCGTGGGCCGAGCGGGAGCGGGCCGGCCTGCAGGCCGGATTCCTGGGCCGCTCGTGGCATAGTTTTGTTTTTTTCTTTTTCTTTTTCTGCAGTTTTTGATTTATGTTTGATGTTGTGTAATAAATTATGTGCTGCTCCAAAAATGATGAAAAATTTTGTATAGGTTCCATGAAATAAGTAGAACACAAGAAAAATAGTAGGTTTCCTTTTCTGGTAGTTTGCAAGTGTATAAAAATTGCCTCTTTTATTTAATGAATAAAACTTCTATGAATTTTAATAATTTAGTGATATGTCCAAAAATCACCAAAATTTGTGGGATGCCTCTCAATATTTTTCCCTGGCTCCACACAAAATTTGGTGGCATTTGGATAAGGTTTGAATGAAATATTATTAAACCCCTATTTAGTAATTAAATAATACTTCCAAAATAATTAGATAATAATTAGTTAAATCCTCATAATTAGGGTTGAGTGATTTTGGGATTGTGTGATGACCTAAGGTCATTAACCTTAATGGCCTTTGGCATTTAATTATTATTTGGCATTAATGCTTAATTACTGTCATTAATGATTAATTAAGAGTTAATTAAGGTAAATAGGATTAATAATTAGTTAATTTAGGATAATTATGAATTAAGAGAAACCTTAATTTACAGATGCAACCTCTTGGGTAAAGACACTAAGATGTTAAACAACTTTACTTTTTAGTTAGTCTGTGTTGCACCGAGAAGACCAATTATACTTAATTTGGTCCTTCTTACATATCTGTCATACGCATATCATGAGCATCCATCATTTTGCGTATAGTGCACGTGACCGAAGGAGCGACCGTTGAACCGAACCCCGAGGTCGGTGCTCCGTTCGAGGAAGTTGGATCCGAGACTTGGGAAGTCTCCGAGGGTCCCTCTCTGCCCTGCAACCAAGGCAAGCCCCGGATGCATTAACCCCTCCTTGAATGTTTTAAATCCTTTATCACTTATGAATTTAAAATGCTGCATTAGGTAGTTGAGAATTGGTGTCGAGGGTTTCAACAAGGGGTACCCTCACCAATGCGTATAACCAGGCCATCCGTACGCACGCGCGGCCATCGACGACCATGCGTATACGCAGCCTTCGACGTCCGCAACCTCGAAGACGGAAATAGCGTCGAGCGAATCGGTCAGGGGTCGAGCGACAGCTGTCGTCGAATACGGAAGCGGGCTCGAGCGAACCGAGAGGCGTCGAGTGCAAGGACACTGTCCGCCGCCTGACATGCGCACGAGAGCCAGGGCGTTTAATGCATCTGACGCTTCCCCACCTAACACACGGGTCACGGAAGGCGTGATAGGGAACAGGCTTCTGTCCCATCGTTCTTTTTGCAGCCTTCCCACCGAACGACCCACGGCGTGTCAGGACGCAGGAAACAAGGATGGAACGTCTAATCGGGACCCCCTCGAGACACCCAAGGTCAGCGCTCCAGATATCAGCATATTACACGGCGTCCGACCCTCGACCGAACAGGGTCCCTTCCTAGGGACAAGTTGGGCGTCGACTGACAACACCACAGCTACCCCGCCGGATCCGCCGCCATACCGTACAAGCATGCGACTTCAGAACCAGCACGAGGCGGCGGGCAGGGCAGAACGCAGGAGCACGCGTAATCATCACCGGGCTATCAAGATGGGACGGCTCGAGGCCATGCCGTACGGAAGCCTCGAGTAGGTCAGCGCTCCATGCGGCTATCGACCCCTACTCTAACATCTACGCATGTACCCTGGGTCTCTCCTTGGAGCTATAAAAGGAGAGACTCAGGAATAGAACGGGGATGAGGACACAAGACCACGCTCATACGTAGTAAAGCTCCACACTTCATTCCACGCTTGTATTCGCCCCTGTACAAGCACTTAGGTGCAAGATAATACAAACTCTCTCCCCCCGCTGGACGTAGGGCCTTCTCTTGCCCGAACCAGGATAAATCTCTGTGTCTTCTTGCATCACCATCCGGGAAAGGGAGCACGCATACAAATTTACTCGTTGGTGTGACCCCGGGGGAAAAACACCGACAGTTGGCGCGCCAGGTAGGGGTCCTGCGTGTTTTTTCATCGATTTCCCACTCCTTTCCGGATGGCTACTCTTGCCTCGCCGTTTCCGCGCTCCACGGTGATTTGGTTCGGGAGCCTCGAGTTCATGTCTACGGGCTCCGGCTACGACATGATCTTGCTCTCAGTCAAAGGACCAGGAGGAGCCCGCGTTACACCAGCACGGTTGAAGGCCCCGAGACGCCCTCACCACCACGCCTCCCCGCCTAAGAAGAGGCGCGGACAGCACCGCCGCGGCCCCTCTGCTTCAGCACGACCAACAACTCGTGCGAGGCAGGACGTAGGCCACAAGTCGGCAGCACCATGTGACGGAGCAACAAGCGCGACGACTCAGCACCGCGCGACGACAGGAGAGGACGCGTCTCGCGCGCTCTCCCCCACCGCAGCTAGGCTACTTCCACACGGGTTGTTCTCTCCAAGAGCGGCACTGCCGTTCGGATTGGACAACGCCGCGGCGTCGCTCGCCAGGGCGATATGCCCAAACGCCCAAACATACGTAGAAAGACCAATGGTCCTTCCACGTAGCTCTGAAGCGCGGCGGTCGGCGCCCGAGCTGCTGGACCTTTCCCAAGTACGAGGCCTCCGTCGTCTAGGCCCCGGACGATACTCGATCACCTCCCTCAGGCAACGATTGCTGGAGGAAGGACGTGGGTGTTTCTACGCCGCCGAACCGGACTCCGACTCCGAGACAGACAGCTATGACCCTACGAGGGAATGCTATCACATCGACAGGGCGGTAGAAACCACTGACGAGACACGGGATGCTGCTGTGGGTGGTCGAGCCCCCGCGGCGCGAGAAGACCCCAGGACGCCTGGGAACGACGGACAGGTCGACCCGCCTCCTTAGGAAGACAGAACCGCGCAGCTCGCGCAGCTGCGGGAGCTCAAGATGAAGCTCGACGAAGACCGCGAGCGCCTCGTCCTGCTCGAGCAAATCCTCAAGCAAGACCTACCCTACCCGCCGGGCGGAAGTGTCCGCAGACGCGCTCGAGAGGTACATCGACAGATCGTCGGCGACTCAGAGCCAGAGCAACCTGTCAGCCGTTTCCCTCGAGCAGGCCAGAATGTAGTGGCAGCGACGATGCTGCTACGTAACATGCCAGAACCGTCAAATTCCCAGGCCCGACGCATTCGAGATGAGGTACAGACATTGCTCCAGGTGGCGGCAGTTCAACAAGCCGAAAGTTCGGCGTCTCGACGGCGAGGAGCTGCCATAGAGAAGCGCGACGAACAGCCTCTAAACGAAGAGGAGATGTCAGTCCAACAACAACCTCCCCCTCGAGGTAGAAAGACCGCACTCATCCTCCTCGTCGACGGTCAACGTCGACACGACGCGCGGCACGACATCAAAGAAAATCGACGCCGCCGGCACGGAGACGCGGAAGAGCGCGGTTATAGCGCGCATCGTGGCGGGAGATACGACAGCGACGAGGACCGGGTGGCCCCCAAGCCACCAGGCCCACGGGTGTTCAGCAGGGCGATCCGCAGCATGCCCCTGCCCAATCCATTTCGACCCCCAACCAGCATCGCGAAAGGAGGATTCACCCATTTGCTGGTGGCCATTGACAAGTTCTCCAAATGGATCGAGGCTCGACCCATCACCAACATCCGCTCCGAGCAGGCCGTCCTTTTCTTCACCGACATTATCCATCGGTTTGGGATCCCCAATGTCATCATCACCGACAACGGCACCCAGTTCACCGGCAAAAAGTTCCTGGACTTCTGCGATCGGCATCACATCCGTGTGAACTGGTCTGCAGTAGCCCACCCTCGAACTAACGGCCAAGTCGAGCGTGCCAACGGCATGATTTTGCAAGGACTCAAGCCAAGGATCTACAATCGATTGAAGAAATTCGGCAAAAAATGGGTCGAGGAGCTTTCCTCAGTCCTATGGAGCCTTAGGACAACACCAAGCAAGGCCACAAAATACACCCCGTTCTTCATGGTCTACGGCTCTGAGGCCATCCTCCCCACAGACCTCGAGTATGGGTCACCTCGACTCAAGGCCTACAACGAGCAATCGAACAAAGAGACTCAAGAAAACGCGGTCGACCAACTTGAGGAGGCTAGAGACATGGCCCTCCTCAACTCTGCCAGATATCAGCAAAGGCTTCGACGCTACCACGACAAGCATGTGCGCAAGAGGGACCTCAACGTGGGCGACCTAGTCCTACGACGCCGGCAAAGCAATCAGGGATGCCACAAGCTGACTCCGCCTTGGGAAGGTCCGTACGTGGTAGCCGAGGTCCTGAAGCCGGGAACGTACAAGCTGGCGGACGAAAAAGGGGCAATTCTCACTAACGCATGGAACATCGAACAGCTACGTCGATTCTACCCCTAGAAGTTCTAAACTTATGTTCCTGCTTACGTTTTGTACCAAGACTTTGTAAACGAATGAATGAATAAATAAAGTCTTCCCCTCGAAACAATTCTTCTTTCTTTGCGCCGAGAAGATTGATAAGTCACGATCTCGACGTTAGAAGGGGGCGCCGACTATGACCCATCATAGTCAGCACCCCCTCGGGGGCTACCAGGGGGACGACACCCCCCCCCCCCGAGTATCGAAAAAACCGAGAAGTTTTCTTTTCTTACGTAGTAAACCTTGCACGGTTCAAGTTGCTAAGGCACCTCGAGCCCCTCAAAGGCCGAGGGACAACGGGCTGGAGAACTCCTACGCCCCCGGGCTACGGAAACTCTACTCGCTTCCCCACCATTGAAGTGATCGAGGTGGTCTTTTACAAAAAATCGAGCAAGGGATACAAACGTAGGCACAAAGAGAGACGAAAGCATCAAGCGGAAAGACAAAATAAGCATCTAACAATTACGAAAGTGATACAGCATCAGTTAACCACAGAATTCACAAAGTATTGTACAAGGGGCCTCAGGCGCCCTGAGCAGGCTCGCAGGCCTTAGTCCGCGGCACGATCCTCACCGCCCTCGCCTCCGCCCGAGCTAGCCTCAGGAGGGAGCACCTCAGGCTCGAAAAGCTTGGCCAACCTTTCCCCAGGAGCCTCCGCGTCGTCGATCAAGGCATGGAGCCTCTCCTCGTTCTCCGCGTCGGTCTTGGAGATGTCGGTGACGAAGCCATGGGACACCACCTCCATGTCGTAGGAGAAGCCCGAGCAGACAACCGCCATCGCCCGCTTCACCCCGATGTGGAGGGCGTCCCGCACCCGATCTCGTAGCGTCGCGCCTATGTAGCACAACTGGTCGACCAGGGCGTCGCCTCGAGCGTCCTCCCTCGACTCATCCATAGGCTCGACCTCCCAAGAGGTCGAGAGATCACTTATCGCCGTCCGTACTCGACGGTTCAAAGCAACCTCCGCCTCGAGCTGAGCCTTGGCGTTGCGAGCCTCGGCTTGGGCGGCCAGGAGTTTGTCCTTGAGCCCTGCAAAAGCCAATACAAAGAGACCTTAGGAAAAACTAAGCACACCTCGGAAAAAGAAATCTAATAGAGGAAACATACCGCGTACGGTCTCCTCGAGGGCCGTGTTCTCGCCGACCAGCCTGGTGTTGGCCCCCTCGATCTCTTTGTTGGAGCGTGCCAGCTCGGTGTTGGCAACGCGGAGATCCTCGATCGCCTTGCCAGCCTGAGCAATGGCCCCACTCTTCTCCAGCAATTCTCCCTTCAGACGCTCGACGTCGTTAGAGAGATTGCGGGATCGAGCCCGCTCCGCCTCGAGATCTTCGAGGGCCTTCTTCTTGGCTTCCTCCGCGGCGCCCCTGGCGACCTCGCCGTTCACATGCTCCACCTTCATCTTTCGGAAGGACTCTCGGAGAGAGTCCAGGTCGGATTTAAGGAGGCCCTTCTCCTTGTCCAGATCCGCGATAACGCTCTTGTAGGACAGGGCCTCCTCCCCGGCTCTGGACGCGGCTTCCTCGACCGTAAGGGCCCGCTCCCGTAGCTGCATCGTCTCCTCCTCCGCCTTCTTCGAGGCCTCTCGGGCCTCAGCCAGGGCAGCCTCCCTCGCCTTCTTCTCCTCCTCGAGCGCTATGAGATCTTTGTAAGCTTTAAGGATCTTTTCCTGCGACTCGAGGAGTTGATCCTTGAGGAGGGGGAGCTGCTCCCAACCGCCCCTCGTGGCGTGTATGAAGCTGGACTTGATGCGGGAGGTCTCTTTCATATCCTGCGAATCAAGAGTCGGATGGATTAGAATACAGAAACCTGAAAGCACCATGAGGATTGGAGTTCGAGAAACACTTACGAAATAGGCCGGGCCGAGCCCGTTGTTGATAACGTCCGAGAGGAGCCCCACCACATGCTTCATCCAAAGGCGGAGCTCCTCGACGTGTTCCCACTTCTCCGCTTCCTTCCGATCGTCGAGGAAGATGTCGGGCTCAGACGGGTCGTGGGAGGCCCGGATACGGATGCGGTCGGGGCACCAGTGCTCCATCTCCCGGTCAGCCCGCGCCTTAACGCCGCGGATGAGGCCCTCGACGGTCTCGAGGGAGCCCCCATGGCGCAGGAACAGGTCGACGAGGCATGGGAACCGTCCGTCGTCGTCCACCGTCTTCCAGGTTCCATCCTTGGTCCCCGATGCCCCAATTTCATCCTCCTCGGAAGGAAAGCGGTCCTCCCACGCCCGACGTTCCTGGAGGAACCCTGGAGCGATCCCGTCCATGCCGTAAATTGTCCTCTTAATATCGGACTCGGCGTCGGGAGGCGTGCGCTTCAGGCAGGCGAGCGCCACCACTCCGTCCGCTTGCCCCGGCTCTGCCCGGATCGCAGCCGGTGCCCCCGGGAGGAACCACGCCGGGGTTGGGGGGCCGTACACCGGCAGGTCCTCCTCCTCGCCGAGCTCTTGCGGCTCCGGTGGCACTGGCTGGGCCGAACCTTGGGGCGGAGGCTGGAGCGGTCCCTCCTCTTGGCCCACCCGCCGCTGCTGCAGTTGCTGCTGTGGTTGCTCCTGCGGTTGTTGCTGTTGCTGCTGCTGCTGTTGTTGTTGCTGCTGTTGCTGTGCCTCATGCTCCTGTGGCCGCCGCGCCGCCTCGCGCTCCCGCTGTTCATCCTCCTCCCTCTTCTTCTTCTGCTCCTCGAGGGTGCGGAGGCCGGCGGGCCAGGGAGTCGATCCCGCGACGTTGGGGGTCGACGCTTCCTCCTCCATAGGGCGAGCGCCCCCAGACGCTTCGTTACCATCGGACGTATCGCTGATGGTGATAGGTTCCCCCTCGACCCCCAATCGGGGGGGCTCGGGGGCTCCCTCTGACGCTTGCGTCTGGGGCGCCTCATCACGAGTCGGCGGCAACGGAGTAGGCGCGGGACGAGACGGAGCCCTCTCGACGCTGGCTGGAGGTTGGGAGCTGGAGGAGCCTACGAAACAAAGGGTAAGGGTCAGACGTTATGATAACCGACACAGGAACATCGCAACGCCCAGAAATAAACTACGAACCTGGTTCCTTGGAGGCGGCACCCGTTCTGAGCCTCTTTGCCATGGACGGTTGGGCCTGCTCAAGGGTCCGCTTCAGCCTGAGAAAAGGTTGGCATATGAGGAAAGGTGGAAGAATGGGAAGACAAATACCGCAACAACAAAAAGGCTTACCCCACAGGGAGAACGGCTCGCCTTCCGCCACCCCGACCAGTGGGCCTCGAGCCACCCCGCGTCGGGGCTCCAGGCCCCTCGAGGGCAGGCACTGGCTTAGGCGCGTCGGTCCCCGCCTGGCGGGCGCCGGGACTGGCGCTCCTACAGCCGGCATCTCCTTTCTCAGAGGCCGCGGCGCGACCACGAGTTAGTGGCCCCGACGCCTGGGGCCTAGCCAGACCGCTCTCCCTGGGCACTGGGGGAGGGCGCGGTGCGTCTTGGCCCGCCTTGGGCGCGGGAGGGGTGTCGGCCCGGGGGCGACGAGATCCGCTCGGACCCTCCTCTGGCGCCTCCGTCCGGGGGGCGTCGACGTCACCTCGAGGCGGGCCCTCGAGAATCCGATCGAGGCGCGACGCCATCCCCTCGGAGTCGTCGCTGTCCTCGTCATCATAGTCATCATCGTTAGGGGATTCTTCCTCAGGCTCCCCCCTCTGCCTGGATTTGGCTCGACGCGCCTCTAATGCTTGGCGGTCGAGGTTCTTCTTCTTCTCCCCCTTCTTTGCAGAGTCCTTCGCAGACTTTAGCTTTTCGGCAGATTGGCGCCGTTTGTCACGATCGACCTCGTCCTCCTTTACCGGAGGCCTCGAGGACCGGACATCAATCCGACCCTGCCAAAACTAAGGTAGACTTAGAAAAAAGAGAGGGGAGAAAGGAAACCCAGAATCGAGGCTGCGCGCAAGAAGAAAGCGTACCAGATCGATCGAGCCTGCGTCAGGTCTCATGGGGAAGCCGTTAACATGCTCCGGCTGAAAATCACTGGCAATTGCAGCCCTGACTCGGGCCGCGACTTCGTCGTCCGCCGGAGCCTCGTTGGACATCCGACACGCCTCAAGGTCCCGAGATGAGACACCAGGGCCCATCTCGTCCATCCTCAACGGTCGAGACATCAAAGGGAGAACTCTCCGGTGATGGACGACCGAGAGGACGAGAGCGGCGGTCAAACCCTCCTAGCGAAGCTTCTTCAGGGCGTCGAGGAGGGGGTCGAGCCGAGATTGATGAGCTTGGACGACGCCGTATGTCCAATCCGCTGGACGCTCCATGATCAGACGGCCTGAGTAGGAAGGCAGGAGGTTGTCATCGTTCCGCAGATAAAACCACTGGGAGTCCCAGCCGGCGTGGTTGGTCGATAACCCTACCGGGATGTACTCCCGCGGCCTGTCCGTCTTCCCCGTCTTCTGCACCAGATTGAGGCATCCCGCCCGCACGGGCTTCCTTACGCCCGTGGTTCCGGTGGGGGCATGGAAAAGCTCGCCCGTGTAGAGGTGGAGCCACAGCTCCCAGTGCGGCATCATCCCCAAGTAGCCCTCACATACGGCGGCGAAGACCGCCGCTACGGTGATGGCGTTCGGAGAGAAGTGCTGGAGCTCCACCCCATAATGGAGGCAGAGGGCCTGCATGAAGCGGCTCGGGGGCGCGCCCAGACCGTGGCGGTGGAACTTGGCGAACGACACCACGTAGCCCTCGGGCGGCTGAGGCCTCCTGTGACTCGCCGGCGGCGCGATCCACTCTGGCGACGATAGCGAGGTACGGCGGCGCAGCAGTCCCTCTTTCTCAAGCTCTAACAACCGGCGCTCCGTCATCGACGACGGGCGCCAGTCGTCGGCGGCGACGAGTCTTACAGGCATCTCGGCTGGAGGGACGGTAGATTCACTACAGCTCGAGGAGGCGTGTGCGCGTGAGACGGCGAGAAAGCAAAGGCAACGAGAGAATAAAAGCGAGAAGGCGGAAGGGAGAGGAACAGCGGCGACGCCACAACGTATTTATAGGCAGCGGTCCGCCAATGGACAGATCCGAGAAATAAGGTAACTCCCTCCCATAAATGCGCCGTCTAACGGTCCTTTCTCTCCACACAGGCCGGACGCTCCGAATTCCCCGCCGATACAGTGTCGCAACGTCACTTACCTCAAAAGGTGCGCCCAATGGGCAGAAAGACGAACCGGCACGGCAGTTTCCTTACTTTGTAAGCCAAGGTATGCGCCCAGGATAGTCTCGAGAGGTCGATGGCTGGCCCGTCGAAAGGGTTCGACAGCCGATCTCGAGCACCAAGAGTCAGGGATCCCCAGCGAGCGGTCGAAAATCGAGGCCCGCCTCGAGGACTCGCTGGCGATGTCCAAGGTAGGGTCGAGACAGTCGAGAGGAATCCCCCCGAAGGGAGGCATCGAGCCGCTGGACTCTATCGAATGAGACCGGTATCCCGACCACGTCGACCCCGCTTTATGAGGACGCCTCCGGGCTACAGCTGACCCCCTCGAAAGGGGCACAGGTTCTCACTTGGACTACCCGCTAGGAACTCAATCTGGGGTGGAAGACGCTCGCTCTATCGAGAGTACGTCGAAACCTCCACGCAAGGCAAAGCCGAACAGAACCTTCCACCACGGGTGTTGACAGCGTTTCTGCAAATTTGGCAAAATAACCCTCGAAGGAGTTGAATACTCCCTCGAGGGCTCGGGGGGCTACCCCCGCGGGGTCGCTCGCGCGCCCCCGTGGAAGCTCGACCGTAAAAACGAAAGTCTCCACTCGAGCGCCAGCGCTCGAATGAAGACTCGGGGGCTACTGTCGAGGGTATCAACAAGGGGTACCCTCACCAATGCGTATAACCAGGCCATCCGTACGCACGCGCGGCCATCGACGGCCATGCGTATACGCAGCCTTCGACGTCCGCAACCTCGAAGATGGAAATAGCGTCGAGCGAATCGGTCAGGGGTCGAGCGACAGCTGCCGTCGAATACGGAAGCGGGCTCGAGCGAACCGAGAGGCGTCGAGCGCAAGGACACTGTCCGCCGCCTGACACGCGCACGAGAGCCAGGGCGTTTAATGCACCTGACGCTTCCCCACCTAACACACGGGTCACGGAAGGCGTGATAGGGAACAGGCTTCTGTCCCATCGTTCTTTTTGCAGCCTTCCCACCGAACGACCCAGGGCGTGTCAGGACACAGGAAACAAGGATGGAACGTCTAATCGGGACCCCCTCGAGACACCCAAGGTCAGCGCTCCAGATATCAGCATATTACACGGCGTCCGACCCTCGACCGAACAGGGTCCCTTCCTAGGGACAAGTTGGGCGTCGACTGACAACACCACAGCTACCCCGCCGGATCCGCCGCCATACCGTACAAGCATGCGACTTCAGAACCAGCGCGAGGCGGCGGGCAGGGCAGAACGCAGGAGCACGCGTAATCATCACCGGGCTATCAAGATGGGACGGCTCGAGGCCAAGCCGTACGGAAGCCTCGAGTAGGTCAGCGCTCCATGCGGCTATCGACCCCTACTCTAACATCTACGCATGTACCCTGCGTCTCTCCTTGGAGCTATAAAAGGAGAGACTCAGGAATAGAACGGGGATGAGGACACAAGACCACGCTCATACGTAGTAAAGCTCCACACTTCATTCCACGCTTGTATTCGCCCCTGTACAAGCACTTAGGTGCAAGATAATACAAACTCTCTCCCCCCGCTGGACGTAGGGCCTTCTCTTGCCCGAACCAGGATAAATCTCTGTGTCTTCTTGCATCACCATCCGGGAAAGGGAGCACGCATACAAATTTACTCGTTGGTGTGACCCCCCGGGGGAAAAACACCGACAATTGGGTTAACCTACTTGCTGCATTTACTACCTTGATATCTGTTATCTTGTCCTTGGCACCTGTTTTGTTTAAAACTGCGTAGTGATGCTTAGCCCTGCTACTAGATAGGTTTGCAACAAGAAAGTTTGAAGGGTTGTTGTGGAATACTCTTATGGTCAATGATGTTTCAACTTGAGACCGGTCGGTGGACTTGCTTTAAGAATGGAGTCTTAAAGTAGTGTCTCCAACTGTGTTAGTTAAGGACCGGTCCATTGATGGCCCGCTGGGTTGAGAACTTATAGTACTAGCCACTTGCCCTCGGTAAGCCCGGTCCTGTGATCCCTCGATGCGAACAGCTACTCGCGCACTGGGCGTGGAGCGATGGCGAGAGTAGTGTGTACCCACCTTACGGATCTGAGATGACCGGGAAACATCTAGATCGGCTGTAGGATGGTGGAGTACTATGCTCTCGGGTGCCGCGAACCTGGTCAAATTTGGGAAGAGCTTGATTTGGGTTGACATATGTAAGATTTGGTTCTACATATGTCGGGTGGTTAGGAACTCCAGCTGGATTGCTAAGCGGTTCGAATCGTCGTTGCTCCCCGATTGGGAGACTCAATCCACTGACCCTCATCATAGTTAAATATGCAACTAAGTGGTAAAATGAGGAAAGGGGGAAATGTCTCATGAGGTTCGGATCCCAATTCACGGACTCAGAGTGACATGAAGCTATGGCCGTTGGATAGATAATACTTTGATTAAGGACTAGGAACTTACAGACTTGTCTGTGGGAGGCAACTAGATAGACTGTCCTCGAACTCCTCGACCTCTTAAGGAGAGGAATTCGCGGGTAAAACTTGAAAGTAAGGATGCACTATTAGTAAGCTTTTTAGCAAAACACTTTGGCTCCTTGCTCAGCCACCCCTTGTCTACCCTAAGCCTGCATCCCTAACTTCTCCTCTTTTCCGACCGGGTAAGTCTTGTTGAGTACTCCCGTACTCAGGGTTTTATAACCCCTGTTGCAGGTGAAGCTCAGGAGCCGACCTGCTTCGGACCCTGTTGTGTGTCCGTCGTCGAGGTTGACGACGAGGAAGAGTGAGCGTGACCCATGGGCAGGGTCTGTAAATTTGTAATCTCTGTGTTAAAGTTTAAGTTGCTCCGCTGGACCTGGCTTGTAATAACACTCTGCTATTTGGACGAACTCCTTTTGTAAATTAAGTTATGTAATACTTCCGCTGTTTACTCTGAACTATTATTTTGATCTTATGTCGTCTGTGATACTGCAATGTCTTCGCAACGAGTGATCCTGGTGTTAAGGTGGCCACTTGCTATCCTGTAAAGGAGAGAAGAAGAAGTTCTCGTTAATTGACCATCGCTAGTGGTCAGGACGAGTTCACTTGATACGCCACAGGTAGCGGTGGAATGAGCGTCCAGTGATGCTCATCGGACTTCTAAAGTGGGAGGATCCCCGGCATCACCGTCAGAGGTCCTCAGGACAATGACAGGTGTCGGTGGGCCCAAACACTTAGGAGGTTCTGCCACAGCTGGTATCAGAGCATTCGTTGCTAAGGCGTCTGTTGTATTCTTTGAAAAACTTCAAAATCATTTGGATTCAATGCTATAAACTTGCCTATTTTGAGTCCAAGTGCTTTAGTCCTAACTTACCCCTGTCTGTAGGCCTTCTTAGAACTTTTGAAGTGGTGTGGTGGAGCAACATAAAGTACTGCCCTATGTTGTAAAGTTCTAAGTAATATCGTTCTGAATTGTTGATAGGAATCGTAAGTTCGTGCATGCATCATGATATATCACTTGGTTAAATTCCTTCCTCCTTGTTTGGGTTGGGTTGTATAAAATCAATCCCATTATTGCTAACCTTTAGGGTCTCCCTTACTAATCTAAACTTACCCTCTATAGGATGGCCCGTTGGAAGCAGACCCCGCGCAAGAGGACTGGTCCAAAAGGAGTCCCTAAACACCAGATGGCCCCGCGAAGCGATCAAGCAAGCAGTAGCCGTTCACCGCCCCAGCAGGAGGTGGACAGGTTGTCCGCCGAGCTGACCGAAGTGATGAGAGAAAGGATGTACAACGTTATGGAGATCGGCGAACTTAAGGCTCAACTAGCCAAAGAAAAACAAGCCACAGAGAACTGTGAGGCCATGTTGTCCCGTATGGTGGAGGAGAGGAATGCCGCTATTGCCCGAGAAGAAGAGGCCAGGAGCGCACACAGGCACGAGCTGACTAGGATGAATGCAAAGCTGGGCAAGGCCAAGTACCTTAAAGATCTGTACATGAAGATGACGGCCACTGTCACCGCGCAGCGGGATGTCGCGTGGCAGCGGGAGGACCAGCTCCAGTTGGAGAAGTTGGAGCTAGCACATCATTTAGATACTGTCAATGACTTGGCAATGCAATATCGTGATATTGCATTTGACCTATATCATTAGCTCCATCCGCCTCCAGGCGAAGGAGAGATGGATACGGACAGAGAGTTGGCGGACGATGGGGAACCCGATCAAGGCCTCAGTGATGAGGAGGAGTCCGACTCCGGTGACGACAACCCGGGGGGTAATCATGACGATGGCGATGACGACCCAGGCTACAGCTCTGGCCACACCGACTAGTTCGGCGAAGCCATGGGCAACATCGTCGAGCTTTTTCATGAGTAGGTCTAGCTTTGCAGACAGCATGTCTACCTCCTTCAGCTGATGCATACCTCCACCTCTCTTGCGTGTCTGGGTCCTCTCTTCATTCCAGCTTTGATTGGACGCCATCTTCTCCACAAGAGCTGTGGCTTGTGGTATAGTAAGTGATAAGAATGCTCCTCCAGCTGCAGCACCCATGGTCTCTCGGGCACTATTGCTGAGCCCATGATAAAACGTCTGCATCAATAGCCAACTCTCCATTCCATGATGGGGACATTCTAGGATGTAGTCTTGAAAGCGCTCCCATGCTTCTGGAACAGATTCATCATTTTGTTGCTGAAAACTTGTAATCTTCCCACGGAGAGCATTGGTCTTGCCCATGGGAAAGAACTTAGCGAGGAAGTTTGTTGAGCAGAGTGCCCACGTAGTATTCTTCTCCTTTGTAGCGTAGAACCACTGCTTCGCTCTTCCTAACAGTGAGAATGGGAAGAGGCGAAGTAGTATAGCATCTTTGGAAACTCCTGCTATGGTGAATGTGTTGCAAATCTCCAGGAAGTGTTGTAAATGAGCACTAGCAACTTCGTGTGCCTTCCCACAGAACTGGTTGGATTGCACCATGTTGATAAGTCCAGGCTTGAGCTCAAAGTTGCCATCGATCTCTGCAGCAGGTCCAGTGCGGATGTTGTCCGTAGTGGGAGCTGAGAACTCGCGGATTGATTTGTTCGCCATGGCTTCGAACTCTGAAGACAAGTTCCGGTGATCTTCTTGATTGGATGAAGCTTCTTCGTGAAGTGTTGATGATCTCTTTGGCTTGGCTCTCGTCTTCTTGAATAATGCTTCAGCATTGTCAACAAAATTCCCTGGAAGATGTCTTCTATTCATACATTCCCCTGCATAAGATAAAAATAGAAAATATCGGGGTAAAACTGTATGGGAGAATAGATAAGCTCAATCATATTAGTGATGCGAATGATAACTCAAAATCTTTTATTCCATTCCTGATTAGTAATCAACCTTCCCCGGCAACGGCGCCAAAAATGCTTGTTGGGTATTTTTAACATCATTACGAAAAGTAGACTAAGTTCTAAATCTAGCAACGGTGCCAAAAATGCCAAACCTATCCCTCACACCACTTAAGCCAAGTTGTCATCCCCAGCATGATATAAGAGACGCGGTATTGAAATATGCAATTGCTCTTCTAAATAAATAATGAATGGGATCTGCAAGCGCACAGATTAATACCGATGCAGCATTTTAACTGGGAAGTATTCCAGGTATCGTTATTTATATTTTTACCACTGGGAAGGGATTAGAAATCATCAATATTGATTACAGAATAGAATATGAGATTGAGCATCTATCATTGCATGTATAATTGAGAACATTATATCTAACTCTTCATACAGGGATAAGTGTCACATAAAAGATATATGAAATAATAATAGTGACAAGGATAACTAATCTGATCTAGCCACATAATAAATATGATAAGCACCTCAATTAGATACTCTAGAAAGTCATTAGCATGGTATTAGAACGAACTACAAGAATATTCCCTAAGTTATTCTTAACTATATAGTCTAGCATTATCATAGTTAGTGCAAGCATACTTAGCAATCATTGTGAGACAAGACTACGCCCATGCATAGTGATATTAGCAAGGAATATGAGAAACATAGCAATCACTCCCCTGTAATAATGTTGCTCTGCCAGCCCAATACACGAGAGGGGGACTATATAAGAATCAATGAAGCTGTCACTATCACGAACCACCCCACGATCTGGCATATTGGGTACAATCACAGATAAATACGGTATAAGCACCACGCCTACACAATATCTATCATTTACCCATGGATCCGATGGATAAACGCTATACGATCCTAAGCATGTATATAGATCCAATCTAACTAAGCCAAGTATATAACTATGATAAACTAAGAACAATATAATCTTGAATATAAGCAAGTAGAGCAAAGTCATAAGCAATATATTGAAGTAGAACAAACTCATATTCATAATATTGAAGAACAAAGATAATTAGAAAGCAATTAGAAGCACAATTAGAGAATTACCAAGAATCCTCTTGACAGATCTGGAAACCAATCGAAGATTGACTCCTTCTAGTTCTAATCCTATGTAGCTATGCTAATCTAGATATCTAATTGATGTGGTGGCTCTAATCTTGATCAGAGGCTTCTTCTCCCTTGATGGAACAATGAATTAGGGTTGAGAGGCTCTCTCCTCCAGGGGCCAGGGGGTCTGGTTTTATAGTCCCTCCAAGTTAATATGGGCCCTTAGATCAAACTGACATAGATTGTATGGTTTAGATTCATCCTTTAGGTCGGTGGAGATCTCCCACAAAGCAGAGTCCTGATTGGACTCAGGGGCAGGGCGGGTGCCCTGACCAACTGGGCGGCCGCCCAGGGTCAGGCCCGTTTCGCCTCCGCTTCGGTCTCGTGGCTTCTGGAGTCTTCTAGATGTAAGATAATTGCGCAGCACGTTAATATCTTTACGTAATCCCGACATGTGGGCCTTTCTTCCGTATTTCCTGATAACCCCCTGCAGAAATAGACAAACACCAAAACTCGTGGAATTCTGTCAGATAAAACCCTAAGTCCAGATCTTGATTTCATTTGGATCCTTTTCTTTATTTATTTGATAATTAAATTTGATACTTAAGGACCGTCAACAAACTCCTCCAAGCTTACCTCTTGCTCGTCCCTGAGCAAGGATAGACTCAGCCATGGATCATAAGTTGTTGCAATATTATTTAAAAAATTGACGGTACACATGCTTTTAAATAAGATCTCATCTCTGAGTTAGAGTAAACTGTCAAGACTTAAAACTTACTTACTTTACCTTCACCATGGGACTTGTAACCGTCACTTCTGTCTTGAGTGGTTAAAAGATAGAACAGTCTAGCCAAGTGCCATGTCTCTTATTCTTGATCAGCTATAGCTCTGGGGTTTTTGCAGATTTTCAAATAAAACTCAGAGATTCCTTGTATGATTCTCTCAGGTCTCTCTTTTGTGGTATTTCTGGATCCTTACCAAGGCAGTGATGGTATATGCCTTCTCTCAAGATATGTGGTATTTGTGGTATGAGCCATAGTGACATTGCCTTCTCTCTTACCCTACTCTAATAAGGCTTTAATATCTGGAGCTCATAGGTGGGAGATAAAGTATACATACTTATAAGACATTTATTGCATAGTCAAACCATGGATCCAAAGAAACAAATCAATAAGTTTAATCAAGATGTGCATGTGTGGCGAATGAATGGTGTATGGTGATGATGGTGATAACAATGGTGAAAACAATGGAGGTGCAAGTCTAATTCTACTTTGCTCTTTGAGGGGATACATACCTTCCTTGCTTTTGAAACTTTATGATAAGAATGAGATGCTCTTCTTTTTCTTTTCTCTCAGGTGGGCATCTTGTACCCCTAATTCTACTGTCGGACACTTGTCCATTTTTACCTCTCATCTCACTTTTTTCTTTTCTTTCGAGGTTCCGAGCACTTGCTCCTTTTTATTTTCTCGTATTTTTTCTCTTTTTTTAGAGCAGTCATCTCTTGAGATAATATAGCAAGTGGTAGTAACAAGATAACTTGAGCATTTATTTCACAAGGGGAAAATAGAAATATTTTTGGTTATTCTCTCCCGGATTAGGAGTAGAATATTTTTGGGTGATTCCGGAGATGGAATGGGTGGATATATGTGGATGGTACTTCCGGAGTAGAAGTAGCATATATGAGTGAACGTGCAAGTGAAATCTTGATTTAACCACATGACAAGCTCCTAAGGGTCGACACAGCTTGACCACACTCAATGCTCATAAGCAGTAAATAGTAAATGTGTGGCTCAAAATCTAGCAAGCATGTATATATGGTCGTGGTAGGAATTTAAACTCTCATCATACAGGAACTCATCATGCAACATTTTAAAGATTTTCAAAGATAAAATTCTCCAGAATTCTAGCATCTCTAGGAACAGATAAACAGCAGCTCAACCTTCCCATATCGTATCCGTTAAGAACTTAGACTTCAGATCAAGTTTTCATCCCACAAGTTTAGGTCTAGAGCAAGCTTTAAATTATTACAGTTATGGCTAAACTTGAGAGAGAACTTAAAATGTGCAAATTAGGTAGAGCTACTATTCATCATATCCATGCTTAAGTTTTATTTAGATACAGATTAGCATAGCCACTTTATTTATTTATTAAACACACTAAGCAAAAGATATATATATATATATATATATATATATATAAGCATAAAATCTTTATTTGGTTTTCCATAGTTTATATGTATTTTAATATTCTAAAATAATATAAGTATAAAGATAGATAGATAGAAATACTTATCGGGATAAATGGGGGTGCTATCCCCCAAGCTGAATTTTGACGTAATTTCTCTTGATGTAGCTAGCAGGTGGGAGAGGTGTATTTGAAAGTCAGCAGCTTTCTGACAGCGATTAGAATGTCCTCCGTCTGCCAGTCTTCTTGATTCTTAAATTCTGTGGAGCTCAAATAGACAACAAAGCTTGTGGAACTGATTAAGTGTTAGCATAAATATCTAGCCTTTATTATCTTGAGACTCCTTAATAAATATTACTCCCTGTTTTTATATTTTTATTTTATAAAGCAGAAAAATATTTATTTTTATGCCACCACAGTGAATGTACTTATGGGTTTTATGCCACTCGTCTACTCACATGGGGCTTACTGTTTTTCATATTTTTATTTTCTTTTTAGGATAGTATGAATATGATTAACTAAGTAAAATAATTGAAAAGAAAAGGGTAACTACCAAGTTTACCTCTTGGCAAGGCGTTCGGTGTTTTTAAGTCCTCCGAACGGGACTCTCCATTTTCTTTAATCGTCCTGAGGTTCGTTGGGTGGCGTAGTCGGTACTTCCGGCAGCGCCTCTTCTTCTTGTATAGTTATCTTCATTTTCCATACCTGACTCGGTGCTTCAATCTCCTCTGGATAATTTTTTTTAAACTCAACGTCTTCTGATCTTACAACTTCTCCTTCGTAGTCTGCCCATCCGTCCTTGATGATCTGCCTCCTGTGGATGCGGTTGCGTCTTTTTCTGACCCGCTTAGATTCTTCAACAATATAGTTAGGGTCAGTAAAATAACGGCGTACCTTCTCTGAGGGGAAGTGCATATGGACTTCTCTGGTTCCAATATAGATAATTGCTTTAACAGTGCTGAGGAACGGTCTTCCAAGGATGATGGGTGGATCATACTCATCTTCTCCCATGTCAACAACTTGAAAGTCTGTGTAGACAAAGTGATCGTCTATTTTGACTGGGACATCAGATACTATTCCTTGAACTTCTCGAAATGTCTGATCTACCATCTGGAGCTGAATGTATGTTGGTCTTAGTGGCATGGTTCCGAACAAGAGCCGATAGGTGACTGCGGCCATTATGTTGACGCCCGATCCGGTGTCGCAAATCGTCTTGTAGAAGTTGTATCCATTTATGGAGCAGTAAATGCTTGGCATTCCTGGGTCGTCCTTCTTGGTCAAAGACGGTGACTTAAGTTGATGATCTTGGCCTCCATGAACTACAGTGACCATCTTAGCTGACTCGGTCCACACTTGCTTGTTCCTGTTCCTCATGTTGGTCCTCTTCCTTGATTTACATCTGGATTGATCTGGAATTTGTGTAGTCTTGTTCTTGAAGAAAAATGTCTCCTTCTTCCCTTTGACGTAGAAACTAATCTTGGCAGCACTAGCGTAGATGATAGCTCCCGTGGTGTTCAAGAATGGCCTTCCTAGGATGATAGGTGCTCTCTCATCATTTCCGGTCTCTACTACTACGAAGTCTGCTGGGGCATATAAGGTACCAACTCGGACACAAAGGTTCCTCACTATTCCTTTTGGAAAAGTTATCGTCTGATCTGCAAACTGCAAACACATGGTTGTCTCTAATAAAGGATATGTAAAGAATTTTTCATAGAGTACCCTGGGTATAATGTTGACGCTAGAGCCAAAGTCACAGAGTGCTTCTGGGAAGTCCACCATGCCGATAGAGATCGGGATGACGGGGCGTCCTGGATCGCCTCTCTTGACCGGCAGACGGTCAGTAGAAAATTCAGTGACAGGGTTACTACAATTACCTGCATCAAACACGTCTACAAGATTTGCAGATTCTAATCCTTCCGGTTGTGATGGTATACCGGGGTTAGTAGTAGGAACAGTAGCAACTATTTGACTTAACTGAGATTCAATCATTTTATTAAAGCTAATTTGATTCTTGATGGCAGTAGAAAAATTATCCATTCTATTATTTATATTTTCTAGCATTTTATCATTAGATGCCAATTTCTTAGATAGATTATCCATTAGCTTTCCTTGATTAGACACTAACTCTCTCAGAGGTGGAAAATTATTATTATTGTTGTAAGAATTGTTACCTTGATAATTAGCTGAGTAGTTAGGCCTCTGTTGATTCCAACCTTGATTTTGTTGAGGACGGTTGTAGTAGTTATTGTTGTTGTTGTTGTTGATGTAGTTCACATCCTCAAGTATCTCAGGGCAGTGGTTGCCTGAGTGTCCAGTGTCTCCACACTCCTCACAAGTCATGTGAGAGTCGTAGATGTGCATAACTTCTTTCTTGTCTCCAGCTCTATCGTCGAGCTTTTTCATGAGTAGGTCTAGCTTTGCAGACAGCATGTCTACCTCCTTCAGCTGATGCATACCTCCACCTCTCTTGCGTGTCTGGGTCCTCTCTTCATTCCAGCTTTGATTGGACGCCATCTTCTCCACAAGAGCTGTGGCTTGTGGTATAGTAAGTGATAAGAATGCTCCTCCAGCTGCAGCACCCATGGTCTCTCGGGCACTATTGCTGAGCCCATGATAAAACGTCTGCATCAATAGCCAACTCTCCATTCCATGATGGGGACATTCTAGGATGTAGTCTTGAAAGCGCTCCCATGCTTCTGGAACAGATTCATCATTTTGTTGCTGAAAACTTGTAATCTTCCCACGGAGAGCATTGGTCTTGCCCATGGGAAAGAACTTAGCGAGGAAGTTTGTTGAGCAGAGTGCCCACGTAGTATTCTTCTCCTTTGTAGCGTAGAACCACTGCTTCGCTCTTCCTAACAGTGAGAATGGGAAGAGGCGAAGTAGTATAGCATCTTTGGAAACTCCTGCTATGGTGAATGTGTTGCAAATCTCCAGGAAGTGTTGTAAATGAGCACTAGCATCTTCGTGTGCCTTCCCACAGAACTGGTTGGATTGCACCATGTTGATAAGTCCAGGCTTGAGCTCAAAGTTGCCATCGATCTCTGCAGCAGGTCCAGTGCGGATGTTGTCCGTAGTGGGAGCTGAGAACTCGCGGATTGATTTGTTCGCCATGGCTTCGAACTCTGAAGACAAGTTCCGGTGATCTTCTTGATTGGATGAAGCTTCTTCGTGAAGTGTTGATGATCTCTTTGGCTTGGCTCTCGTCTTCTTGAATAATGCTTCAGGATTGTCAACAAAATTCCCTGGAAGATGTCTTCTATTCATACATTCCCCTGCATAAGATAAAAATAGAAAATATCGGGGTAAAACTGTATGAGAGAATAGATAAGCTCAATCATATTAGTGATGCGAATGATAACTCAAAATCTTTTATTCCATTCCTGATTAGTAATCAACCTTCCCCGGCAACGGCGCCAAAAATGCTTGTTGGGTATTTTTAACATCATTACGAAAAGTAGACTAAGTTCTAAATCTAGCAACGGTGCCAAAAATGCCAAACCTATCCCTCACACCACTTAAGCCAAGTTGTCATCCCCAGCATGATATAAGAGACGCGGTATTGAAATATGCAATTGCTCTTCTAAATAAATAATGAATGGGATCTGCAAGCGCACAGATTAATACCGATGCAGCATTTTAACCGGGAAGTATTCCAGGTATCGTTATTTATATTTTTACCACTGGGAAGGGATTAGAAATCATCAATATTGATTAGAGAATAGAATATGAGATTGAGCATCTATCATTGCATGTATAATTGAGAACATTATATCTAACTCTTCATACAGGGATAAGTGTCACATAAAAGATATATGAAATAATAATAGTGACAAGGATAACTAATCTGATCTAGCCACATAATAAATATGATAAGCACCTCAATTAGATACTCTAGAAAGTCATTAGCATGGTATTAGAACGAACTACAAGAATATTCCCTAAGTTATTCTTAACTATATAGTCTAGCATTATCATAGTTAGTGCAAGCATACTTAGCAATCATTGTGAGACAAGACTACGCCCATGCATAGTGATATTAGCAAGGAATATGAGAAACATAGCAATCACTCCCCTGTAATAATGTTGCTCTGCCAGCCCAATACACGAGAGGGGGACTATATAAGAATCAATGAAGCTGTCACTATCACGAACCACCCCACGATCTGGCATATTGGGTACAATCACAGATAAATACGGTATAAGCACCACGCCTACACAATATCTATCATTTACCCATGGATCCGATGGATAAACGCTATACGATCCTAAGCATGTATATAGATCCAATCTAACTAAGCCAAGTATATAACTATGATAAACTAAGAACAATATAATCTTGAATATAAGCAAGTAGAGCAAAGTCATAAGCAATATATTGAAGTAGAACAAACTCATATTCATAATATTGAAGAACAAAGATAATTAGAAAGCAATTAGAAGCACAATTAGAGAATTACCAAGAATCCTCTTGACAGATCTGGAAACCAATCGAAGATTGACTCCTTCTAGTTCTAATCCTATGTAGCTATGCTAATCTAGATATCTAATTGATGTGGTGGCTCTAATCTTGATCAGAGGCTTCTTCTCCCTTGATGGAACAATGAATTAGGGTTGAGAGGCTCTCTCCTCCAGGGGCCAGGGGGTCTGGTTTTATAGTCCCTCCAAGTGAATATGGGCCCTTAGATCAAACCGACATAGATTGTATGGTTTAGATTCATCCTTTAGGTCGGTGGAGATCTCCCGCAAAGCAGAGTTCTGATTGGACTCAGGGGCAGGGCGGGCGCCCTGACCAACTGGGCGGCCACCCAGGGTCAGGCCCCGTTTCGCCTCTGCTTCGGTCTCGTGGCTTCTGGAGTCTTCTAGATGTAAGATAATTGCGCAGCACGTTAATATCTTTACGTAATCCCGACATGTGGGCCTTTCTTCCGTATTTCCTGATAACCCCCTGCAGAAATAGACAAACACCAAAACTCGTGGAATTCTGTCAGATAAAACCCTAAGTCTAGATCTTGATTTCATTTGGATCCTTTTCTTTATTTATTTGATAATTAAATTTGATACTTAAGGACCGTCAACAATGTCGATGCGTACACGCGGATCTGATGGAGCCGGAACATCTCAGGGAGGGGATGATATCCCCAACCCTCCACCTACTCCACCTTCCCTGGCTGATGCCATTGCTGTTCTCTTGAGTGCCACTACCGACAACGCTCGCTTGTTGCGCGAGTTAGCCCAACGCCAACCACACCCCGCCCCAAACTTCAGAGCACCGCACAATGGGGACGGAGAAGCTCGGTACGTGGACTTTACCGAGACCAGGCCCCCGGTATTCACTAAGGCTGATGAGCCTCTAGAAGCAGATGACCGGCTCCAAACCGTGGAGCACAAGTTCAGTTTGATTCAGTGTTCAGAAACTCAGAAGCCCCTGTTCGCAGCTCAGCAGCTTCGGGGAGCTGCAGGTGCCTGGTGGGAGAATTTCCTAGCTATCCAAGCTCCAGGACACCAGGTCACCTGGACCGAGTTTAAGGACGCGTTCCGCGCCCATTACATCCCTGAAGGGCTCATGGCCATGAAGGCTGAAGAATTTCTCGCCTTACAGCAAGGCGATAAGAGTGTCATGGAATACGTGGCAAAATTTAATCACCTCTCTCAGTACGCCACGGACCATGTGAACACGGATAGAAAGAAGAAAGTCTGTTTCATGCGTGGTCTAAATACCAAACTTCAGACCATGATGACCACCTGTCAAAATGCTACCTTCTATGAGGCGGTAAATATTGCCATCGCCTCAGAAGAAAAGAATAGAAAGCACAAAGAAGCCAAGAAGAAGGCTGCTTCTTCCTCCTTCTCTGGTAGTCAAAAGCGCCAGAGAATCATTTATCATCCACAGGGCCACGGACGCTTTCAAGCGCCGCCACCTTATCGTGGTCCTTTTTCCCCTCCACAATATAGACCAGGGCAGCAGGTATACCCTCGACCTACTGCCATCATCACTGCACCACGCCAGCCGAATGCCCCAGGTGTTCGTCCCACTGCCCTACCCAGCCACAATTATCCTTGTTTCAATTGTGGTAAGCCTGGGCATTTTTCTAAAGAATGCCCTTACCCCCGCCAAACCAACACCACCTTCCAAAGGCCACCCACTGGCCAACCCCAGCCAAGTCAATTTAGGACTGGGGCTCAGAAAGGACAACAGGTGCAAAGGGGTAAACCCGTAAAGAAGATGGGACAAGTCTTCCATACAGAGGTGGAGACGATATCGGAAGGAGAACCGGTGATGATGGGTACGTTTCCTGTTGCGAAACATCCTGCTTTAATGCTTTTCGATTCTGGTGCATCTCATACATTCATCAACCGCACCTTTGTGTTAAAGCATGGCATACCCATTGGGGAAACGAAAGATCATTTTTATATACAGTCACCAGGAGGACGACTGAGTTCTAAAGAAATGGTTCACCAGATACCCATCAAATTTGGTGGGCATAGTTTTCCCACCAGCATGATTGTTCTTAAGGACCAAGAGATTGATGTCATACTAGGCATGAACTGGATGGCACAACGAGGGGTTGTGCTAGACACTTTGCATCGAACCATTAAAATACCATTGCCCAATGAGAATTCTTATCTGCTAATTCAATTAGTTACTCCCAAGCGGGCAATTGGGCAAGTTCATGCCACTAATGTGTCTGCAGTCCAAGATATCCTGGTAGTTCGGAATTTTCCGGATGTATTTCCTGAAGACCTACCAGGTCTGCCACCGGACCGGGATGTCCAGTTCAGTATAGAATTGAAACCAAGGACAGCCCCAATATCTCGAAGGGCCTACAGAATGGCACCGAAAGAACTGGCCGAATTAAAAACCCAACTACAAGAGCTGTTGCAGAAAGGTTTTATTCAGCCCAGTTCCTCTCCATGGGGTTGCCCAGCCTTGTTTGTGAAAAAGAAAGATCAAACATTAAGGCTGTGTGTCGATTATCGTCCCCTGAATGAGGTGACGATTAAGAACAAGTACCCATTGCCCCGTATTGACTTACTATTTGACCAGTTGGCCGGGGCCAAGGTATTCTCAAAAATTGATTTGAGATCAGGGTACCACCAAATTAAAATTAGGCCGGAAGATGTACCCAAGACAGCTTTTACAACCCGTTATGGGCTGTATGAATACTTGGTGATGTCTTTTGGGTTGACCAATGCACCGACCCATTTCATGTACTTGATGAACTCTGTCTTCATGCCAGAACTGGACAAATTTGTGGTCGTCTTTATTGATGACATCTTGATCTACTCCAAGACTAAGAAAGAACATGCTGAACATCTGAGAATTGTGCTGACCCGTCTTAGGGAGCATCAACTATATGCCAAGTTCAGCAAATGTGAGTTCTGGCTGGACAAAGTCCATTTCCTGGGTCATGTATTGTCAGCGGAGGGAGTCGCTGTAGACCCAGGTAAGGTAGAAGATGTTTTAAATTGGAGACCCCCGACTACGGTACATGAGGTCCGTAGTTTTCTGGGTATGGCGGGATATTACCGTCGCTTTATCCCTGACTTTTCAAGAGTCGCCAAACCAATCACGACCTTGCTCAAGAATCAAACGAAATTTGTTTGGTCACCTCAATGTGAGCAAGCCTTTCAGACTCTGAAAAGGTTATTGACCACTGCACTTGTCTTAGCCCAGCCAGATATTGAAAAACCCTTTGATGTGTATTGTGACGCATTAGGGATTGGGATAGGCTGTGTGCTAATGCAGGAGGGTCGAGTAATTGCATATGCTTCCAGACAGCTTAAACCCCATGAAGAGAATTACCCGACCCATGATCTTGAACTAGCTGCCGTAGTACATGCATTAAAGATCTGGCGCCATTATCTGTTGGGAAACACATGTCATCTATACACAGATCACAAAAGCTTGAAGTACATCTTTACTCAAGCTAAACTCAATATGCGCCAGCGAAGGTGGCTAGAATTAATCAAAGATTACGACTTTGAGGTGCATTATCACCCTGGAAAGGCGAATGTAGTGGCTGATGCCCTCAGTCGTAAGGCCCACTGTAATTGTTTAACAGTGACGCCTAGAGACATAACTTTGTGCCAAGAGCTAGAGAACCTGGGGATAGAAATGATTTCCCAAGGAAGCCTTGCCAATCTAACGGTTGATTTCAATCTCGAAGCTCAAATCATAAAGGCACAAAAAGAGGATAAAGGCATGAAATATCTTAAAGAGAAAATTTCTAATAGAGCACCCACAGACTTTAAGGTGGATGATGCAGGAGTAATCTTGTTCAAGAACCGGTTCGTGGTTCCAAAGGTACCTGAGCTACGTCAACAAATCATGGATGAAGCTCATACCACGAGGTATTCTATTCATCCGGGAAGCAATAAGATGTATCAGGACCTAAAGCAAAGGTTTTGGTGGACAAAAATGAAGATAGAAATAGCCCGCTATGTGGCCCAATGTGACACCTGCCGAAAGGTCAAAGCTATTCATCTCAAATCAACTGGAGAGTTGCAACCTTTACCTATTCCAGCATGGAAATGGGATGATATAAGTATGGATTTCATAGTAGGGTGGCCCGAGACAGCTAAAGGCTTTGATTCTATTTGGGTCATTGTGGATCGTCTCACCAAAACAGCACACTTTTTACCTGTAAAAACATCGTATCATACTTCCACCTATGCTCAGATCTATTTTAATTGTATACTAAGTCTGCATGGGGTGCCAAAGACAATAGTGTTAGATAGAGGCACACAATTTGTCTCCCAGTTCTGGAAATGCCTACATGAATCTTTGGGCACCAAGCTTTTATACAGTACAGCCTACCACCCTCAAACAGGTGGGCAAACAGAGAGAGTGAATCAAACCCTAGAAGATCTATTAAGATCTTGTGCCCTGAATTTTCCACATAAGTCTGCTTGCCTCTAGCAGAGTTTTCTTACAACAATAGCTACCAAGAGAGTATCAAGATGGCTCCCTTTGAGGCACTATATGGCCGTTGATGTCGAACTCCACTACATTGGTCGGAACCCGGAGAAAGATGGTTCTTTGGGGTTGATTTAGTGAAAGAGACTGAGAACAAAGATAGACAAATCCAAAATAACTTGAAAGTTGCTCAGTCCCGACAGAAAAGCTATGCCGATAAAAGACGTCGACCATTAAGGTTCGCCAAGGGTGATCATGTGTATTTGAAAGTATCCCCAATGAAAGGAGTAAATCGTTTTGGCGTTAAAGGCAAGTTAGCGCCCCGTTACATTGGTCCGTTTCCAATTATTGACCGATATGGACAGGTAGCCTACCGCCTTAAACTGCCCGAACGATTATCCGGGATACATAATGTATTCCATGTGTCTCAATTGAAGAAGTGTCTTCGGGTACCAGACCAAGTTCAAGATATCGAAGATGTGGAACTTGAACCGGATCTGACTTACGCAGAATACCCTATCCGAGTATTGGACCAAAGAAATAGAGTTACTCGAAGAACAACTACCAAGTGGTACAAGATACAGTGGAGCCAGCACTCTGAAGAGGATGCCACATGGGAATCTGAAGATTATCTGATGGAGAATTTTCCGAAGTTCCATGCTTCTCTTCAAGACAACATCCAATTAATAGGGAGTGTACTCTAGTGAAGGAAAAGAGTAGTCAAAGTCATGTACTTAGTGTACGTATATGATTGAGTAGTCTTCCCCAGCTCCCTGTATTATGAGAAAGTTGAAGATGAAAGAGTTTGACAAATTTCCTTTTCCATTACGTACCCTAAGGTTTTAAATCTCGGGGACGAGATTTCTTTAAGGGGGAAGGGCTGTAACATCCCCGATGTTACGGTTACTAAAATTTGGATCATGTCATCATCAGCATTGCACATCATATTTATTAAGCACACCCTGATGCATTAACTTAAGATAAGTTTAATTAGGTTGAATGTGCTTAGGGAATTAAAGTGTGTTTATTTTGTGTATTGATGCTTGTGTTGGTTGCTAAAACCCTAGGGTGAAAGATTTCCGAAAGATTAGGGGGGGAACCCTGATTTTTGAGCCCTAGAATTGCCCCCTGTTGCACAATTTAAAAACCAAGCAAAATTTGAGGATGAGTTCAAAAGCAAAGTTGTAGATCTTGTCAAGATGTACAACTTTGGTGTTTTGAGTTTTTGAGGTTTCAATACAAAATTCAAAGTAATTTTGAAAATGCAGATTTCCAGAAAGTGTCCCCTTTTCCAATTTGAACCTCCAATTCAAAATCTATTTGGAATTTTGAAAAGTGACCAACATGAAAGTTGTAGAGCTCAAAAAGTTGAACAACTTTCATGTTGCGAGTTTTTCAAGTTGTTTTGAAAAATCAAAAGTAATTTTGGAAATTATGATTTGTCCCCAATTCAAAAATTTGAATTTCCCCAAATTGGTTTTTGAATTTCAAACTGTTTTGTTAAATTCACCAAGTTCCATTCAGAATTAGCCTTGGTCACCAACAGATGATTTGTAGCTTATCAAATTTTGCACAACTTTCATTTTGGTGGCAATTTGGCTTTAGTTCAAGTTTTGGCCGAATTTCACAAAAAGACAGAGCAAGTGGATATGGATTGCTACAGTGCTGAGCAGGGGGGGTGCTCTGCCGCCGGAGCAGAGCCGCCTTCGCGCGCGCCGCCACGCGCCTAGCCACGCAGCTGCTTGGCTGCGCGAGCCTGCCGTGAAGTGGACAAGTCCCTGGCGTGCTCATCCACTCCCCTCGGTGCTCCCACTGCGCGGCTGCCTTGCTTTTCTTTTTTTTCGCCCGACGCCGACGACCTTGCTGCGACCCTAAAATTCCCCTCGCCTGCTTCCCTTCCGAGCCATCCGAGCACTCCCATAGCTTCGCCAAGCTCGTAGCCATCGATTGCGCCCCCAGACACACGCTCTACCCTACTGTAGCTCCAACCCGAGCCATTCCCCTCTCCAACTCCGGCCGAAGCGCCGCCGCAAGCACCTCGCCGTGGCCAGCCTTTCCCCGAGCTTTTCAACCGCCGCGTTCTACCTTGTCGGTGTCGTGGTGAGCCCCTGAAGCTTATGCGTTGGTTGGTTCGTGTTCTACCCGCTTGTAGTGGCCGGTGCCCGCGCCGATAGCCTCGCCGTCCGCCATGGACGCGGGCAAGGGGCTTAGAGAGGGATAGCGCTTGATCTGAGGGTCCCAGAGTATGCGCAAGGGGCCGTAGACGCTAAACCACCCCGCCACTGGAGCCGGAGGCTCACCGACGGCGTGTAGGAAGTCGGCCGAGCCGATGACGGGAGGTAGGAGGAGGATCTGACGGGCGGGACCCGCCCGTCAGCGACCGCCTGAGAGGGGGGAAACGCGCGCAGCGCCCGCGTGGGCCGAGCGGGAGCGGGCCGGCCTACAGGCCGGATTCCTGGGCCGCTCGCGGCATAGTTTTGTTTTTTTTTCTTTTTCTTTTTTTTGCAATTTTTGATTTATGTTTGATGTTGTGTAATAAATTATGTGCTGCTCCAAAAATGATGAAAATTTCTGTATAGGTTCCATGGAATAAGTAGAACATAAGAAAAATAGTAGGTTTCCTTTTCTGGTAGTTTGCAAGTGTATAAAAATTGCCTCTTTTATTTAATGAATAAAACTTCTATGAATTTTAATAATTTAGTGATATGTCCAAAAATCACCAAAATTTGTGGGATGCCTCTGAATATTATTCCCTGGCTCCACAGAAAATTTGGTGGCATTTGGATAAGGTTTGAATGAAATATTATTAAACCCCTATTTAGTAATTAAATAATACTTCCAAAATAATTAGATAATAATTAGTTAAATTCTCATAATTAGGGTTGAGTGATTTTGGGATTGTGTGATGACCTAAGGTCATTAACCTTAATGGCCTTTGGCATTTAATTATTGTTTGGCATTAATGCTTAATTACTGTCATTAATGATTAATTAAGAGTTAATTAAGGTAAATAGGATTAATAATTAGTTAATTTAGGATAATTATGAATTAAGAGAAACCTTAATTTACAGATGCAACCTCTTGGGTAAAGACACTAAGATGTTAAACAACTTTACTTTTTAGTTAGTCTGTGTTGCACCGAGAAGACCAATTATACTTAATTTGGTCCTTCTTACATATCTGTCATACGCATATCATGAGCATCCATCATTTTGCGTATAGTGCACGTGACCGAAGGAGCGACCGTTGAACCGAACCCCGAGGTCGGTGCTCCGTTCGAGGAAGTCGGATCCGAGACTTGGGAAGTCTCCGAGGGTCCCTCTCTGCCCTGCAACCAAGGCAAGCCCCGGATGCATTAACCCCTCCTTGAATGTTTTAAATCCTTTATCACTTATGAATTGAAAATGCTGCATTAGGTAGTTGAGAATTGGGTTAACCTACTTGCTGCATTTACTACCTTGATATCTGTTATCTTGTCCTTGGCACCTGTTTTGTTTAAAACTGCGTAGTGATGCTTAGCCCTGCTACTAGATAGGTTTGCAAACAAGAAAGTTTGAAGGGTTGTTGTGGAATACTCTTATGGTCAATGATGTTTCAACTTGAGACCGGTCGGTGGACTTGCTTTAAGAATGGAGTCTTAAAGTAGTGTCTCCAACTGTGTCGGTTAAGGACCGGTCCGTTGATGGCCCGCTGGGTTGAGAACTTATAGTACTAGCCACTTGCCCTCGGTAAGCCTGGTCCTGTGATCCCTCGATGCGAACATCTACTCGCGCACTGGGCGTGGAGCGATGGCGAGAGTAGTGTGTACCCACCTTACGGATCTGAGATGACCGGGAAACATCTAGATCGGCTGTAGGATGGTGGAGTACTATGCTCTCGGGTGCCACGAACCTGGTCAAATTTGGGAAGAGCTTGATTTGGGTTGACATATGCAAGATTTGGTTCTACATATGTCGGGTGGTTAGGAACTCCAGCTGGATTGCTAAGCGGTTCGAATTGTCGTTGCTCCCCGATTGGGAGACTCAATCCACTGACCCTCATCGTAGTTAAATATGCAACTAAGTGGTAAAATGAGGAAAGGGGGAAATGTCTCATGAGGTTCGGATCCCAATTCCCGGACTCAGAGTGACATGAAGCTATGGCCGTTGGATAAATAATACTTTGATTAAGGACTAGGAACTTACAGACTTGTCTGTGGGAGGCAACTAGATAGACTGTCCTCGAACTCCTCGACCTCTTAAGGAGAGGAATTCGCGGGTAAAACTTGAAAGTAAGGATGCACTATTAGTAAGCTTTTTAGCAAAACACTTTGGCTCCTTGCTCAGCCACCCCTTGTCTACCCTAAGCCTGCATCCCTAACTTCTCCTCTTTTCCGACCGGGTAAGTCTTGTTGAGTACTCCCGTACTCAGGGTTTTATAACCCCTGTTGCAGGTGAAGCTCAGGAGCCGACCTGCTTCGAACCCTGTTGTGTGTCCGTCGTCGAGGTTGACGACGAGGAAGAGTGAGCGTGACCCATGGGCAGGGTCTGTAAATTTGTAATCTCTGTGTTAAAGTTGAAGTTGCTCCGCTAGACCTGGCTTGTAATAACACTCTGCTATTTGGACGAACTCCTTTTGTAAATTAAGTTATGTAATACTTCCACTGTTTACTCTGAACTATTATTTTGATCTTATGTCGTCTGTGATACTGCAATGTCTTCGCAACGAGTGATCCTGGTGTTAAGGTGGCCACTTGCTATCCTGTAAAGAAGAGAAGAAGAAGTTCTCGTTAATTGACCATCGCTAGTGGTCAGGACGAGTTCACTTGATACGCCACAGGTAGTTGTGGAATGAGCGTCTAGTGATGCTCATCGGACTTCTAAAGTGGGAGGATCCCCGACATCACCGTCAGAGGTCCTCAGGACAATGACAGGTGTCGGTGGGCCCAAACACTTAGAAGGTTCTGCCACAAGCTGCCTTCTCCTCAAGAAGACGGAGACGCTGATCGGTCTTCTTCTGACAATAGCAAAAATAAGAAAAGAACCGCTGCAGCGCATGATGGGTAGGGCTACGGCGTCCACGACCGCTGTCCGGAGGAGGGACAGCTTCCTCTTGAGCATCATCAGCACCAGCAGCAGGAACATCACCAGCGGGAGTAGCAGCACCAGCAGGACTGAGAGGTGGAGCATGAGGAGCACCCAAGTGCTTGGCACGAACCGGAGCATGAGCACAAGGGTCGGAGAACTGCATTCCAGAAACTTGCTCAATGATATGCATCAGATAGGGAGCATAGGGCAAATACTTGTGAGGATCAACGGACGCATCCACAATCTTGTTCCACATGAAGTCCGAGACACCAAAGCGGCCACCATTAGCACCAAAGCGAGCCAAGATCTTGGAAGCATCAAGACGAAGGTGAATAGAATCTCCAAACTTGGGGTCAATGGTTGATGCGACACGTTGTCCCGATCTTCACGACGTAGGATGAACACTGATAACTAGCTGAAGAACAGCCGGATAACTTGCTGCAAGCAGCGATAACTAGTGCAACCTAGCAAATAAAACTTGAAACCAACCACCGTCTTTAACCGGCAACCTGAATTGAGGATTCGCCCAACCACACTCTCGAGGAACCAACCAACACAGCCTACAATCAATCAAGGAATACCTTGAAGGGAGTAGGAGCACCAATTGGGAGCAGATGAAGCCGCTGCCTATGTAATCCCGCGAGGAAATCACAAGAGCAAAGGGGTATTTATACTAGCAATGGCCCTGCTAGATAGGTATGAAAACGAAATAGAGTTTATGAGGGAAGGCAATGTGAAAGGTCCCCTCGAAATGGATTCCCGAAGTGGCTTCGCGTGACTGTTGGCCTCCAGAGCAGTTTCCAATAAACTGACCATAAGTTTTTATTAGGAAGTCCAAATGATGAACCGTTTCTTGGGTGTGAAACTAGACTCAAAGGGCTTTCTAGCAATGTATGCCAACCAGCACGAAACGTTGTAGATTGGTACAGTTTTACTTGGCAAGTTGTACCAACATTCTGTCACGACAGACTGTTGACCTTCTGAGCAGTCTGAACAAATTCTGGTCTGCAGGCATTTTGGAGTATCCAAACTGGTCGCCACTAGATTCATTGGAAAGTAGACTCGTCAGGCTTTCCAACAAGTGCTCATGGACCTTTATAGCTTTTGTGAGTAAAAAGTTATGAAGACTCTTTGCACTGGTCCGTTTTTGACTTCCACTGGTCCGTTTTTGACTTCTTCTGGAACTTGCACTGGTCCGTTCTTCATGGTCCGATTCTTCCTTCTCTTCTTCTATATACCTGAGTACAATCAAGGTACAACACTTAGGTAGTATATAATTCTCATTAATGTTAAAATAAACCTCACAAAGTAGCGCGTGGACCTCTTGTTGTAGCTTCTTTGCACGACTACGTGTAATCGGTCCATTGATGACTTGAGCTGGTGTCAGTGTAGGTGAAACTTGAGTGGGTGTAGCTTGACTTGGAGCTTGTGACATCTTGCTTGGTGGCATGGTCATATCATCCTGCCCCCTTGAAAAAGAGTCATCCTCGACTCTAAAGTGTCTTCACTTGTGAATGGTGAGAGATCAGCAACATTGAAGGAGTTGCTCACACCATAACTTGCAGGAAGATCAATCTTGTATGCATTGTCATTGATCTTCTCAAGAACACGAAAGGACCATCTCCTCGTGGCAGCAATTTTGATTTGCGCTGCTGAGGAAAACGATCCTTGCGCAAGTGTATCCACACCAAGTCCCCGGGTTCAAATAACACCTTCTTCCTATGTTTGTTCATACTTGCAGCCTTGCATCCTGCCTTGAGTTCAATTGCTTCCTTGGTCTTCTCGTATACCTTCTTGATGTATGCATCACGCTTGGAGGCTTCCATATTGGTTCTTTCCTGTAATGGAAGGGGCAACAAATCTATCGGAGCAATAGGTTTGAACCCATATACAATTTCAAAAGGACACATATTAGTGGTAGAGTGCACTGCCCTGTTATATGCAAACTCCACATGTGGCAAGCATTCCTCCCAAACCTTCAGGTTCTTTTTCACCATAGTTCGCAGCAACATTGACAATGTGTGATTCACCACTTCAGTTTGTCCATCGGTTTGAGGGTGACAAGTGGTGGAGAACAAAAGCTTGGTTCCGTGCTTTGCCCATAATGTTTTCCAAAAATAGCTCACAAACTTGACATCACGATCAGATACAACGGTTCTAGGCATTCCATGCAACCGCACAATTTCCCTGAAGAACAAATTAGCAATATGTGAAGCATCGTCGCTCTTGTTACAAGGAATAAAATGAGCCATCTTTGAAAATCTATCAACCACAACAAAAATTGAATCTTTTTCTTTCTGAGTTCTAGGCAACCCCAAGACAAAATCCATGCTTATGTCTTCCCAAGGAGTTTTAGGAGTAGGTAAAGGAGTATATAAACCATGAGGGTTCAGTTTAGACTTAGCTTTGTGACAGGTAACGCATCGCTCCACGAATCTGATGACATCTCTTCTCATCTTGAGCCAATAAAAATGATCTTCTAGCAGCTCATAGGTTTTCCTTTGTCCAGATGATGCGACACGTTGTCCCGATCTTCACGACGTAGGAAGAACACCGATAACTAGCTGAAGAACAGCTGGATAACTTGCTGCAAGCAGCGATAACTAGTGTAACCTGGCAAATAAAACTCGAAGCCAACCACCGTCTTTAACCGGCAACCTGAATCGAGGATTCGCCCAACCACACTCTCAAAGAACCAACCAACACAGCCTACAATCAATCAAGGAATACCTTGAAGGGAGTAGGAGCACCAATTGGGAGCGGATGAAGCCGCTGCCAATGTAATCCCGCGAGGAAATCACAAGAGCAAGGGGTAGAGATCACTCTCTGAATATTTGCTAGCACACAGCTAAACAAAAGCGGTTCTGTATTTCAATTATCAAAAGTCATTAGGTTCTGAAGATCTTGTGTCAACCTATCTTGCTTTTCTTCTATGCTTTGTCGGAGTTCATTAAATTGTGCCAAAGTGACACAATCCTCTATTCCATCACCCATCTTCCTGTAAGGTTAGCTGAATACAAATAATTTGTATTTGTGGAATATGAAAATTGGGTGGCCCTCACAACTCACCTCTCTAACCACCAAGGCTATTATGAATTCCTCTGCTGCAGATTATAAGGAAAACAAATGTGTGGTGGCAACTGAAAGTGATGGCGAGGCGAATACAAGAACAGAGAGTACCGATTACGATGGTTTTTTATGTGGATCTTGGTGGGGAGTAATACACAAGGAATGCAATCTGAATTCTAGTTGTTGTAAAGTTAAGTAACCATCCAAACTAGAAGTTCTCTGCCTAGTGCTGGTCAAAAGATTCGAAGTGTATAAATAGATCACACACACGCAAAGAAATTTCAGAATTGATGCAAACAAAGAGTATGATTGGGATGCAAGTGTTGCAATCAGACCCAACCAAAGTTTTGCACCAAACAAAGATAGCAAACTGGTTGTAGAACTTGATGAAACTCTCAGCACTTGTGCACATAACCAACTAATGTTTCAGACTTTCTCTCTGAACCTTTCTCAACTTTTTTTTTCACTTCACTTTTTTTTGCACTTTCTTTTCTTTCTTTTTTGACACACCTTTTTTTATATATATAGAACTAAAAACAGGGATCAGATTATGATACTTGCACAACTAAAGACAAAAATAAAACAACAACTAGTAGCTAGATAGGATCAAAGTTAACACAAAGGATGATATAGGCTATAGAGATTTTTTTGTGGGGATTTTTAGATATAAAAGAGGTACAAAGAACACGCGAAGGATAAATGATCAGCAACTAAAACAAATACTCTAATGGACTGCGACTTAACCGAACTCACTAAAATAACAGATTGAAACAAAGGTCTAAACAATATATTTTTCTGGCTTTTTGGTAGATAGGACGAAGCAAAATATATATGTAGCTAGGGATAAAATTCCTACCGTGGTAACGAAAGCTTTGATACCAGATGATGCGACACGTTGTCCCGATCTTCACGACGTAGGATGAACACCGATAACTAGCTGAAGAACAGCCGGATAACTTGCTGCAAGCAGCGATAACTAGTGCAACCTGGCAAATAAAACTCGAAGCCAACCACCGTCTTTAACCGGCAACCTGAATCGAGGATTCGCCCAACCACACTCTCAAGGAACCAACCAAAACAGCCTACAATCAATCAAGGAATACCTTGAAGGGTGTAGGAGCACCAATTGGGAGTGGATGAAGCCGCCGCCTATGTAATCCCGCGAGAAAATCACAAGAGCAAAAGGGTATTTATACTAGCAACAACCCTGCTAGATAGGTATGAAAACGAAATAGAGTTTATGAGGGAAGGCAATGTGAAAGGTCCCCTCGAAATGGATTCCCGAAGTGGCTTCGCGTGACTGTTGGCCTCTAGAGCAGTTTCCAATAAACTGACCATAAGTTTTTATTGGGAAGTCCAAATGATGAACCGTTTCTTGGGTGTGAAACTAGACTCAAAGGGCTTTCTAGAAATATATGCCAACCAGCATGAAACGTTGTAGATTGGTACAGTTTTACTTGGCAAGTTGTACCAACATTCTGTCACGACAGACTGTTGACCTTCTGAGCAGTATGTACTAATTCTGGTCTGCAGGCATTATGGTTTATCCAAACTGGTCGCCACTAGATTCATTGGAAAGGAGACTCGTCAAGCTTTCCAACAAGTGCTCATGGACCTTCATAGCTTTTGTGAGTAAAAAGTTATGAAGACTCTTTGCACTGGTCCATTTTTTACTTCCACTGGTCCGTTTTTGACTTCTTCTGGAACTTGCACTGGTCCGTTCTTCATGGTCCGATTCTTCCTTCTCTTCTTCTATATACCTGAGTACAATCAAGGTACAACACTTAGGTAGTATATAATTCTCATTAATGTTAAAATGAATCTCACAAAGTAGCGCGTGGACCTCTTGTTGTAGCTTCTTTGCACGACTACGTGTAATCGGTCCATTGATGACTTGAGCTGGTGTCGGTGTAGGTGAAACTTGAGTGGGTGTAGCTTGACTTGGAGCTTGTGACATCTTGCTTGGTGGCATGGTCATATCAATGGTGTAACGAATCAGGTTATTCAGTACATAGAAAAATGGCTTCAACTAAGTGGTCTTGAAATCCGAATGAGCTCCAGGCTTGTACATTTCAGCAGCATCGAGATCAGCCTCAGAAATCCCCTCAGCAAAGATGTTAGACAGCCAGGGTGCATCATGATCCGCATGATCAAAACCAAGCAAGCGAGAGAAGGTGATAAAGTCAAGGCGATAATGAACACCTTGAGTCATCCAATGCAGCACCCTAGAAGCTTGATCCACCCACAATGTTGCCCAAAACTGAAAGATGATCTCTTCATTCCAATTCTTCTCAAGGGTCATAAGGGGAAGGATGCGCCATTCTTCAAGCTTGTGAATCAAAGCATTGACCTCAAGGTGATTGAATTCTTTCAAGGACTTGAGGACCACATACTTGTGCTGAAATAGTGGACCATTCTTGGTGACTTTGCTGGCCTTGTAGATAACGGACTCATAGAAATCATTGTGAAACTGTGACCAAAACCGCTCCTCAACTCCCTCAAACTTGATAAACTTGTATGGGTTCTCGCTGCGCTGATTTCTTAAGTCCACAAGGTGCTTCTTGTAAGCAATACCAAGCCAGGGTTGGGTGCCAGAGGGAATAGAGGGCCTCCTTACATGGGCATTGAATTGAGGATGCCATGAGAGAGTCCGGCGAGCACCAACCTCACTGAGATGTAGGGGCGATCGACGAAGGACATTGGGGTCCATGGCCCGTCCTTCCTCTTGCACAGGATCAGGCACGGCTTGACTTCGAACTCTGTCACGGTGAGAGAGAGGCGGACACGGGACACTGTGGGTGTGAAGAGGGGCAGGAATGCCTTCATCACCGGTGGAAGCACCAGCCACACCCTGACCACGGGAAGGAGTCCTACGGCCACGCACTGCCCGTTCCGCAGACCGACCGCCAGCATCACTGGATCTAGGGCGAGCACCACGGGGAGGGTTCTTGCGCTTCCCGGAATCCATGCTGCAACACCACAAAGAGGGGCAGCAGAAGAGATTAAAAGAATGCACTAGAATGCTGCAAGGAATCGATCAAGGCGATGGGAGGAACTGCCTTGCTCGCAGGGGCCGGTACCACCGGCGGCACCGATGAACAAGGAAATTACCTCCAATCGACCAAATCAACCAAGGGAAAAGCGCATACGACATGCTAGAAGAAAGAATACACTAAGATCAGGAGTGCGAGGAGACGGCCTAAGATAAGGTACATTGGGAGATCGGGCGATTTCAACGAGTACCATGCGTCACGGAGAAAATGGGCCGAATCCAAGCAACCCCAAGGGTCTTGGAGTCAACCAAGACTCCCCACGCGTCCAGTTGACACTTGCTAACACCACTTGAATACTAGGTTGTCATCCCCAGCATGGCACTAGAGTGTACTATGGTATTTATACGCACACAGATAATCCGCAAGCGCACGGATACCGTTGTAGCTTTTACCTGGATAAAGGTTTTATCGTATCCACAAGGAAACGGGAGAACCAACTACGCTCTAACTTAGCCAAGATAGATAGATAAGTGTAAATAGGAAAGATGATAGAATTGAATAAGAACAATATTAAAGGTAAGATAATAATGGGTGATAATAGGGGAATAGAGAGTTGAGCAATCTAGTATACGGGTGATGGTAGCAGAATAGAGAGAATAACTGTGGTTTCTCTACTTCAAAGGGGTATGTCTATGTCTGGGACGAACCACGTGATAAGAATACACCACAAAAGATGCTTATCCATAGGCCGATAAACCCTACCCGTCCTGCTAACAGGAGGTGGACTACAGGGGACGAACGTAACTGTCACCTACGCGGCCTACCACACGATCCAGCTAGACAGAGGATATCCACAAGTAATCTAGGTCTAAGCACCACGCTTACACCTATACTACAACTCTAACCTATAGGGTCCTATAGATTAGAAGTACTCAAAAGAGTTATGAACTAGAACATACATGATTAGTAATTGCATAATGAATTATAAGTAGATTACCAGAGTCATCCCATGAGCAAGCTTGATTAGAGCTTGATCATGGCGAAGTACAACCGGAGGAAGAACCGACAGGCCGGCCTCTCCTCCAATCCTCCCTCGCTCTCCATCTTGCTACTATCTAGATCTACTCTAGTTTAGAGATGAGAGGAGAGCTCTCATCTCCAAACCCTAGCTTTTGCTCTGTCTATGAATAATGAATAATGATCAAGGGGTGCCTCCTCCAGGGGCCAGGGGGGCTGCTTATATAGTCCCCTCAAGTGAATCTGGGCCGTCAGATCAAACCGACATTGATTGAACGGTCATTTTTTGATCCTTTAGGTCGGTGGAGCATAATCCCCGAAGAGAGTCCTGATTGGACTCTGTAGTTGGGCGGGCGCCCAAGGGGGGAGGGCGGGCGCCCTGCCCCCGAGCCCGCTCGGTTTCCCGTTCGTTCCCATGGCTTCTGGAGTCTTCTAGATGATAGAAAATTGCGCGGCATGTTAATATCTCTATGTAAACCTGACGTGTAGGCCTTTCCTCCATATTTCCTGATAACCCCCTACAGAAATAGACAAACACCAAAACTCATGGAATTCTGTCAGATAAAACCCTAAGTTTAGGTGTTGGTTGTATTTGGATCCTTTTCTTTGTTTATTTGCTGATTATATTTGGTACTTAAGGACCGTCAACAACTCCCCCAAGCTTACCTCTTGCTCGTCCCTGAGCAAGGATGGACTCAAGAGTTTCTGCAGTGGTTTTATGCCTTAAAGGTACACATGCGTTCAAACAAGATCTCATCTCTGAGTTAAAGTAAACTGTTAAGACTTAAAACTTACTCATTCTACCTTTCACCATGGGGCTTGCAACCGTCACTTGTGTCTCGAGCAGTTAAAAGATAGAATAGTCAAGTCAAGCGCCATGTCTCGTATTCTTTGATCAACTATAGCTCTGGAGTTTTTGTAGATTTTCAAAATAAAACTCAGAGATTCCTTGTATGACTCTCTCTAGTCTCTCTTTTGTGGTATGTCTGGATCCTTACCAAGGCAGTGATGATATATGCCTTCTCTCAAAGTATGTGGTATTTTTGGTATGAGGCATAATGATATTGCCTTCTCTCTCACCCTACTCTAACAAGGTTTTGATATCTGGAGCTCATAGGTGGGAGACAACTAATACATACTTACAAGACATTTATTGCATAGTCAAACCATGGATCCAGAGAAACAAGTCAATAAGTCAAATCAAGATGTGCATGTGTGGCGAATGAATGGTGTATGGTGATGATGGTGATAATGGTGAAAACAATGGTGAAAGTCTAATTCTACTTTTGCCCTTTTGAGGGGATACACACCTTTCTTGCACTTTATAACTTTTTGAGGAGAATGAGATGCTCTATATTTTCTTTTTCTTTTCTCTCAGGTGGGTATCTTGTACCCCTAATTCTACTGTCGGACACTTGTCCATTTTTACCTCTCGTCTCACTTTTTCTTTTCCTCAAGGTTTCGGGCACTTGCCCCTTTTTATTTCCTCGTATTCTTCCCTTTTTTCAGAGCACTCACCCTCCTAGAATGATGTTGCAAGTGGTAGTAACCAAAATATCTGGAGCATTTATTTCACGGGGAGTAACAGGGTAGGATAATCTTTTTGGCTATTCTCTCCTGGATAGGAGTAGAATAATTTTGGGTGAATCTGGAGATGGAAAGGAGTGGATGTATGTGGATGCGTACTTTTGGAGTAGAGGTAGCATGTATGAGTGAACGTGCAAGTGAATCTTGATTTTGACCGCATGACAAGCTCCTAAGGGTCTACACAGCTTGACCACACTCAATGCTCATAAGAAGTAAAAAGTGAATGTATGGTTCATAGTCTAATAAGCATATATATATATGGCTGTGGTAGGATTTTAAACTCTCATCATAAAGGAACTCATCATGCAACATTTTAAATATTTTCAAAGATAAAATTCTCCATAATTCTAGCATCTCTAGGAACAGATAAACAGCAGCTCAACCTTTCCATATCATATCCGTTAATGACATAGACTATAGATCAAGACTTCTTCCCACAAGTTCAGGTTTAGAGCAAATCTTAATTCATAACAGTCATACTTAAACTTGAGAGAGATTTCACTTTTGAGAACTAGTCATGGCAGAGCAACTATTCATCATTTCCATATGAGAGCTTATCATGAGGGTTCATAGCAAACTTTATTTATTTATTTATTTTGCAAACTAAGAAAAGATATATATATAAGCATAAAATCTTTATTTGGGTTTTTTATGATTATGCATCTTTTTATTATTTGAGTAAAGTATAAACATGAGTAGAAACACTTAGCTGGATAAATGGGGGTGCTCTCCCCCAAGCTGGATTTTGACGTAATTTCTTCTGATGTAGCTAGCAGGTGGCGGAGGTGTATTTGAATGTCAGCAGCACCTAGACAGCGATTAGGATGTCCTCCGTTTGCTAGTCTTCTTTGATCCTTGAATTCTGTGGAGCTCAAATAGACAACAAAGCTTTGTGGAACTAGTTAAGTGTTAGCATAAAATCTCTTCGCCTTTATCATGTTGAGCTTCCTCTAATAAATATTACTCTCTTTGGTAGGATCATAAATATATTTTTATATTTTCATTTCTATAGAACAGGAATATATTTATTTTATTTTTACGCCACCACAGTGAATGTACTTATGGGTTTCATGCCACGAGCATACTCACATGGGGCTTAGTATTTTTAAAATTTTTATTTTCTTTTCAAGATAGCATGATTAACTAATAAGCTATTTAAGGAAAGTAAGTAATTAAAGGAAAAAGGGAATGCAGAAAGGATAAATATGGACAACTACCGATTTTACCTTTCGGTGAGGGTTCAATGTTGTAAGTCTTGTGAACAAGACTTCTCACCGTGTTCATTCTTCAGGTGCGTTATTTGATTCAGGTGCGGACCTTGACGTCTTCTCCTCTTGATACAGTGTCACCCATGTTCTTCGTTTGCCCAGCAGTTCAAAGTGTGGCGTTGGCAGTATCTTGCTCAGTGTGTTTGTGCTCGTAGATCCAGGTCTTTCACTTGGTGGAATCTGGGAGTTGTAAAACTCCACCATGTTTTGCTCCAAGTGTACCTGCTCATAGAGACGAGGCAGAGATCAAGTGCATGGGTCCTGTTGGTGGAAAACACCAATAGAACCAAAAGTGTATTTGTTTTTCTCTAAACCTAAGCATAGTGAGCAAAACAAGGTTGATGGATAATAAAATCATGAGTGTAGCATTTAAAACATTTGTCAGATCAGATGGCTCAACCTAATGGAAAGATAATCTATGTATATGTCTTTTTCTTTATATCTTGCCAAAGATTGAATGTGTAACATTTTAGCTCATATGATTAGGAGTGTGGGATCATGGAGGTAGTACTAGGAACAAAGATTAAAGGACTAAGCATGCTGAATCAGTTGGGTTGGTTAATTTGGAGTTATAAATCATACATGTTTGTCTCTTTATTTATGTGAATGCCAGAACCAAGGAGAAGCTTATAAAAGTGATATCCAGATAAGATGTTACCTTAATTGAAGAGTGATGGTACCATCTCACCTTGTGGAAGCTTCCCATTCGTAGTGGTTGTGTATCTTGTTTATGTACTTTGTCTCCTTCCATGGATCATCTCTCTATGATGAATGAGCTATGTCCTTCTTGTGCAAATTGTTAAACTTCATATGTCTCTCTCTTCATCTCTGTTGTGAGTTTGTCTCAGGACTTCCCAAGTCGATATTGAAAGTTTTCCTGCAGGGGTTAGTCCAACAAAATATACCAATGTCTACACAAGCAGTTTTTAGTTCAATAACCGAACTAGACTCCATGTCTAATCAGATTAAGAAAGGCTGTTTAACCTAAGCACCATGCTTAATTTAAAAGCCAATAGAAGTATGTGCAGTACTTCCAAACTAACACTTACTAGGATAAACAAAGGTAGCGTGATGGCATTTATAGAGTTCTACTCAAGTGGAGATGAAGTAGTGTGATTAGTATTTAACAAATTGAGCATGTCTCAAAGGTAGGGACAACCAACATAGCAACACGGCAAAGGATGTTTTTATGTACAGTACTCCCCCAAGCTTGAATTTTGCAAAATTCAAGTTTGGGTGAATTTAATTCAATGTTGTATGATGATTGGTTGGACATACCTTGTGCTTGTCATTCATCCAATCTTCTTGCTCCAATCATGGAAAGGTTAGTGACAAGAATACCCGAAGGAATATTTTCACAATTATCCTTATATGCTCAATACACAAGGTAATGTTGCAAATAATTAAAAGCTCATGTTACGATCTAATCAGTGCTTATTTTAGGACACTAAGCTTGTCCTTGGGAAACCATCAATTTATGTCGGCGAAGTGGTTTCCCTTCCAACGCTGACCTATATCAAGATCAACTCAACGAGATCTGCAATATTTATTATAGACATATGCATCGACAACCGCCCTTTTAAAGTTTTTATGAATAGAAAGGAAGAGGGGGTTGGAGATCTCAAATGTGGTGATGTTGGAGAGACCAATAGATTGGGAAGATGTTGCATATGAGCATGGAGTAAATGAGGTGGCTATGAAATAAATTCCATGCTCATTAATGTTATCTTCGTCTCCAATCTGAATGTTCGGAGTTTCTCCTAGATTGGTCTCACCTATGTCCTCTTCTGTAGTTGGATGAATCTCATCTTCAAAGGGAGTCAAGAACTCACCATTTGAAATTGAGCCAAAGTCAGAATCTATTAAGGCTTCTTCCTTATCCATCCATTCTACACATTCTAGCCATCTAGAACTTGTGATCAGGAAAGGGGAGGTGTTAGAGTTTTCTATATGGCTTAGCTCTCCTTCACTTGATATGTCATCCTCGACTTCTTCATAACAGGAACCAGGACGTTCTCTAAGAGAACCATTATTGCAAGGACTTGGATTATCCCTGCTTGAAGGTTTCTTATGGAACCAGAAGTCTAAACCATCAGTATCTGAAAGATTTAAGGTCGGAATTCCTTCCTCCCTTTAAGAATTTTGGGGTATTGATGGTTTAGGACGATAGCTAAAGTTTGGGATTGAAGTGGTTGTGATCTGGCTATCGAAACTTTTTCTTCTTGTCTAGGAACTGGTTCTTTCTCTTTATCAGGGATATAAAAGCTAGGAGACTTTCCGCTCATTAAATCAATCAAATTCCAAGCTTCACTAGCAGGTAGGTGATAGAAGGATCCTCTAGAGGCTGTATTCAAGGTTTGCTTATTTTCCCTACTAAGGCCCTCAAAAAAGTGAATTAGAAGAACTTCTGGAATAGAAAGCTTTGGGCCAGTGAGAGTAAGGTTAATAAAGCGGTCCCATGATTTGCCAAGAGATTCTTCTTCCAGTTGTCTAAAAGAAATAATCTCACGCCGAAGTTCCGTCACTTTAGAGAATGGAAAATATTTTAAAAGAAAACTATTATGTAACTCCTTCCAATCTCCATGAACACTCCCTACTTTGAGTTTATACCAATGTCTAGCTTTTCCTATTAAAGAGAATGGAAAGAGCTTCTATTTAAGGGTCTCATCGGATATGCCTTCAATGCGAAGGAGGTCACAGACTCGATAAAACTCTCTTAGGTGTGTGTATGGGTTTTCCTCACCTTCACCTGAGAAAGGTTGTTTTTGAACAAATTCTATGTATTCGGGGTCTATCTCAAAACTAGAAGCTATGATAGGCTTTGAAGATTTTGGTGGTTCGAGATGTGTGCCCATAGGTCTATTAAACTTATAGATAAACATGTTTGTATTCATGATAGACCAGAGATCAAGGATTAGATAAGAAGAAAGAATAACAGAGATGAGGCAAAGTATAAAAGGAAAATATTTTTTTATTTTTTTAGAAAATGATTAAGCTAGTTCGTAGTCAACTCAGCAACCGTCTCCTCGGCAACGGCGCCAAAAATGCTTGTTGACACTTGCTAACACCACTTGAATACTAGGTTGTCATCCCAGCATGGCACTAGAGTGTACTATGGTATTTATACGCACACAGATAATCCGCAAGCGCACGGATACTGTTGTAGCTTTTACGCGGTTAAAGGTTTTATCGTATCCACAGGGAAACGGGAGAACCAACTACGCTCTAACTTAGCCAAGATAGATAGATAAGTGTAAATAGGAAAGATGATAGAATTGAATAAGAACAATATTAAAGGTAAGATAATAATGGGTGATAATAGGGGAATAGAGAGTTGAGCAATCTAGTATAAGGGCAATGGTAGCAGAATAGAGAGAATAACTATGGTTTCTCTACTTCAAAGGGGTATGTCTATGTCTGGGACGAACCACGTGATAAGAATACACCACAAAGGATGCTTATCCATAGGCCGATAAACCCTACCCGTTCTGCTAACAGGAGGTGGACTACAGGGGACCAACGTAACTGTCACCTACGCGGCCTACCACACGATCCAGCTAGACAGGGGATATCCACAAGTAATCTAGGTCTAAGCACCACGCTTACACCTATACTACAACTCTAACCTATAGGGTCCTATAGATTTGAAGTACTGTTGATATTTGGTAACGCAATTAGAAAATGATCCGCAAGCGTACGGATATCGGTGAGCATTCCACCCGGGAGGTTTTCCAGAGTATTGTATTTATATTTTTACCACTGGGAGAAAGGGTGCATCTGACTAACCAAATCTATTGCTACTACCCCTTTAGGCTACAAAGAATGTTTCTCGATGTGAGCGATGTATAGAGAAGACTGCAACCGTAGTCTCGTTCTAACCTTGGTAAGGATGATCTACTGTTCTATTTGGGAAGCTTACGGAATCTAGACACCACAAAGGATGTTCGACCCGCACCTATAAACCTACCCGTCCTGCTAACGAGATATGGTCTGCAAAGGTAACTCGGAAATGTCACGTTCCTCGCTACTATCACGGTACAGCTAGTCAGGGGATATCTATGAGTACCCTAGCCTAAACACCATGTTTACGCTAGCAATGATTACTCTAATACTCAACCGAAAGAGGATTAAAGTAAACTCATAAACCAAAGAACAATAAAACAAGAACTTACTAGAATTAGAATTCGAATTACTGAAGAATCTTAGGAGCAAGCCTCGGGTTAGAAGACTTGATCTCGCAGGTACAACTCAGAGTAGACACCGACAGGCCAGCCTTCCTCCAATCTACACCTCCACTCTATCTGTCTCAATCTAGTAGAAACTAGAAGATCTATTTCTACTTACATTGGTTGCTAAGCCTAAAAAGAAATTCTATTTAGAGAAGAGGTTTTCCTTCGAGGGCACCCCTCAACTCTATGATAAACTTCTTGTCTTCTCCAGGGGCCAGGGGGGTCTCCTTATATAGTCCTCCTCCTCTATGCGTTTTTGGGTCGGTAGGCGATGTGGTACTACGTTATCCTTGATCCTGTAGGTCGGTGGAACGTCGTGTGCGAAGAGAGTCCTGATTGACATCCAGGAGAGGGCGGGCGCCCAGGTCCTCAGGGCGGGCGCCCTGGGCCTGGCCCCTTTCGGCCTCTGCTTTCTTCCCGTGGCTTCTGGAGTCTTCTAGATGGTAGAAAATTGCGCGGTGCGTTGATATCTCTATGTAATCCCGACATGTGGGCCTTTCTTCATATTTCCTGATAACCCCATGCAGAAATAGACAAACACCAAAACTCATGGAATTCTGTCAGATAAAACACTAAGTCTGAGTGTTGGTTGCATTTGGATCCTTTTCTTTATTTATTTGATGATTATATTTGGTACTTAAGGACCGTCAACAACTACCCAAGCTTACCTCTTGCTCGTCCCTGAGCAAGGATGAACTCAAGAGTTTCTGCAGTGGTTTCATGCCTTAAAAGTACACACGCATTCAAGCAAGATCTCATCTCTGAGTTAGAGTAAACTGTTAAGACTTTAAAACTTACTCATTTTACCTTTCACCACGGGGCTTGTAACCGTCACTTGTGTCTTGAGCAGTTAAAAGATAGAACGGTCAAGTCAAGCGCCATGTTTCTTATTCTTGATCAGCTATAGCTCTGGAGTTTTTGCAGATTTTCAAATAAAACTCAGAGATTCCTTATATGATTCTCTCAGATCTCTCTTTTGTGGTATTTCTGGATCTTTTCCAAGGCAGTAATGGTATATGCCTTCTCTCAAAGTATGTGGTATTTGTGGTATGAGGCATAGTGATATTGCCTTCTCTCTCACCCTACTCTAATAAGGTTTTGATATCTGGAGCTCATAGGTGGGAGACAGATAATACATACTTACAAGACATTTATTGCATAGTCAAACCATGGATCCAGAGAAACAAGTCAATAAGTCAAATCAAGATGTGCATGTGTGGCGAGTGAATGGTGCATGGTGATGATGGTGATAACAATGGTGAAAGTCTAATTCTACTTTTGCTCTTTTGAGGGGATACATACCTTTCTTGCACTTTGAAGTTTTTTGAGGAGAATGAGATGCTCTATATTTTCTTTTTTCTTTCCTCTCAGGTGGGTATCTTGTACCCCTAATTCTACTGTCGGACACTTGTCCATTTTTACCTCTCGTCTCACTTTTTCTTTTCTTTGAGGTTCCGAGAACTTGCCCCTTTTTATTTCCTCGTATCCTTTCTCTCTTTTTATTTCTTTTCTTCTTCTTTTTTTAGAGCACTCATCTCCTGAAATAATGTAGCAAGTGGTAGTAACCAAAATAACTGGAGCATTTATTTCACAGGGAATAACAGGGATAGGAAAATCTTTTTGGCTATTCTCTCCCGGATTAGGAGTAGAATACTTTTGGGTGGCTCTGGAGATGGAAGTGAGTGGATATATGCGGATGCGTACTTCCGGAGTAGAAGCAGCAAGTGTGAAGCGCCCCTGGTAAACTAGGAACTCAAATGTGATACAATACTAGTCCCAGGAGGCTAGTAACACATTTATTACATCAGATAAGTTTCAGCGCAGTAGTCTCGATAAGCGTGGACAATGAAGGCACGCTATAATAATAAGACACCAAAATACAACATAGGTCCAAAGGACCCAGAAACAAACGATATCGCCATTGAACATCTGACGAGTCCCAATGCCACAGGCTTAGTTGGGTGCAGACACGACCTTACTCGAACGCCACTTCGGGATCGAAGTCCGGATCTTCCTCTGTTTAATAAAGCGAGGGTGAGTACAAAGTACTCAGCAAATCCAACCTTACCCTACGGAAGGGGATAACAGTATATATGCATATGGATAAATCAAGGATGAGGCTTAGTTTTATTTGCATAAAGCTATCTTTTTACACATGCAAGGTTTCATTTCACAAATACTGTTGTAAAAGAACTCTTTTTCCACATATGATAGTATTTCTGAAAATGGGGGTTTGATCACAATTTTAAGTGTTGTTGAACCCTTGTTCCCACAACACAATGGCAGTCAACCATTTATTTCCAAAATCACACTCTCTCACATGCTTTCACTCGTACCAACCCATCTAGTTGTTGAAACCGAACCATAACCCGTCCGAGACCGCGGACACGGCTATCCAGATAGATTTACACTCTGCAGAGGTTGTACACTTTTCCCACAAATAGGATACCATAACTTACACCGTCGTGCAAGCACAGATCCATCAAAGTCATTACCCTCCATAGCTAAGTAATGGCGCTCACCACGGGAACACTAAGGCCACATCTCCTGATACCACAATAATTCACAAAGCTCTTTTCATATATTTCCACAATTTCACATACATCACTTAGTGTCCCGTTGCACACCTGCCTCCAGGTGATTGCCATACTAACTAGAGGGATTTAGACTAAGCCTTTCCCATGCAAGGCGAGTGGTTGTACGATAAATGAGTTAGGCAAGATGAATCATCAACTCAGTCCTTAATCGAGACAAGGCGGATATCTTCACGCTTAACCCCGCAAGGTATAAGCCACAACACCAGGGCATCCCCAAAAGAGATCCCATCCGCCCCATCTCCATAGTAATCACATCTATAACTTGTTCATTAACCCTTTCACAATACCCACAATTTATTTTCACCACTCACACCTTTTACTTTTAAAATCATTATATTTGATAAAATATAGCGATGAGTATCCAGGATGAGTAATAAGTCCTAAGCATACTAAATAATAATATTTCTGTCATAGCATATTATTTGTTCCTAGGTTCGAACAAGACAATTATCGGGTAATATCAATTCAAGGATGGCTATTCAACAGGTTTTAACTAAGCAGCGAAAATACTTCGTACATATATCGTACATGCAATATTTAAAACGGCTTCTACGGGTTGTGTTTAAAAATAGGATCAATATGCATCAAAGGGGATCGGTTGGACTTGCCTCCGTCGGCGTCCTCGGCAAACTCCTGCTGACAGTACGGGTCCTCGGCGTCAAACTCGCGGTACTCGTTTCCAACGTTCTCGTTTTCCGGCTCGTTCACTCCGTCAACTAAAATACGCGACGAACGACACAAACAACAGGCACAGATAAATAATCATATAAATTTAAATGAGCTCCAAAAATCATGAAATTAATATGGAAGGTAGATCATGATTTTAGATGAATTTAGGAAAAAGAATTATTGAAATCAGAGTTAGCATGTGGCATTTGTGAAATGGCCGGAATTTAATCATGCGAAAAAGACTAACGATGATTAAGGAATGGATGCTTCACGTGGGCATTTGTTTGGCTGTTAGTGCATGTTGCATGCATGCATGTACTATTTGGAGTTAATGCTTGGCCCACACATGCATGGTTAGAGAGAAATTAGCAGGGGTCATTAGAACTCTTCTGTATGTCATGGTTCTATTCGTGGAGTTCTTGGCAGTGAACCGGTACAGACAAATACATGGAAAAAATACAGAAAAAAATACTACAGAAAGACAGAGAAGAGCAAGGAGATGCTCATGAGCTGCTCACCTCGTCTTGCGACGACAGTCGAGCTCAGCTTGTGCGTATGGCCGTATACGGTATACGCGAAGTGAGAGTGAGTGAGCGAGTGAGTGAACGTGTTTCTCGGGTGGTGAGAGTGAGCATCCGAGGCTGGCTTTTTATAGCCAGAGGAGTGAGGTTATGCCTCTGGTGCTCAGCTTCGTGCCATTAGAATTGCTACTGTAGTGCATGGCTACACAGGACGACAGGACGGTGGACGGTGCCTAATTTTCATGCAAATGGCAATGTCTCATTTGCATGCACGGTGCGTGCAAATGGACGGTGCCTAATCACCATGTCCTTTGCATGCAGGTGCATGCAAATGGACGGTGGCATGCTTGTCCTGCATGCATGCATGAGATATATATTCGTGTAGGTGCACTGCTATGTTTTCTCGCATGTAAGCTTGCTGGTACTTGCTATCTTTTTGTACAACAAAAGAGGCGCGGGAAAAGGCAAGAGGTGGGGCCCGCATGCCGCGGTGCGCGCGCGAGCGAGTGCGCTCGGCGAGGGGGCCGGGCGTGAGGGCGCTGCGGCGCTGATGGTGGTGGGGTCGGCGCACGCGCCGTTGCCGGGTATCGGGCAGAGCGAGCGAGCAAGAGGGATAAGTAGCGGACATATGATGCTCATGCCATGCGGTGCAGGTTATATTTAAAGATGGATAATTAGAATGGATGGAAAAAGAATTAGATGGAGATACTATAGAGCTCAAATGATTTATAGTTTTTGAAATATATTTTGAAAATAATTTTTTTAATGCGAGTGATTTTTGAATGAGAATTTTTGGATGTTACAAAGTGTGATTGAACGTGCAAGTGAATCTTGATTTAACCACATGACAAGCTCCTAAGGGTCTACACAGCTTGACCACACTCAATGCTCATAAGCAGTAAAAAGTAAATGTGTGGCTCAAAGTCTAATAAGCATGTATATATGGCTGTGATAGGATTTTAAACTCTCATCATACAGGAACTCATCATGTGATATTTTAAAGATTTTTCAAAGATAAAATTCTCCAAAATTCTAGCATCTCTAGGAACATATAAACAGCAGCTCAACCTTCCCATATCATATCCATTAACGACTTAGACTTTAGATCAAGTACTCTTCCCACAAGTTCAGGTTTAGAGCAAATCTTACTTCATAACAGTCATGCCTAAACTTGAGAGAGATTTCAATTTTAAGAACTACTCATGGCAGAGCAACTATTCATCATTTCCATGTGAGAGTTTATCATGAGGGTTCATAGCAAACTTTATTTATTTATTTATTTAGCAAACTAAGCAAAGATATATATATATATATAACAGCACAAAATCTTTATTTGGGTTTTCATGATTATGCATCTTTTATTATTTGAGTAAAGTATAAACGCGAGTAGAAACACTTAGCTAGATAAATGGGGGTGCTCTCCCCCAAGCTGGATTTTGACGTAATTTCTTCTGATGTAGCTAGCAGGTGATGGAGGTGTATTTGAAAGTCGGCAGCACCCTGACAGCAATTAGGATGTCCTCCATCTGCTAGTCTTCTTTGATCCTTGAATTCTGTGGAGCTCAAATAGACAACAAAGCTTTGTGGAACTGGTTAAGTGTTAGCATAAATATCTAGCCTTTATCATATTTAGCCTCCTTAATAAATGTTACTTATTTAGCAGGATCATGCACTTATTATTTTTATATTTTTATTGTAAGATGAAAACTTATTTATTTTATTTTTATGCCACCACAGTGAATGTACTTATGGGTTTTATGCCATGAGCATACTCACATGGGGCTTACTATTTTTTAACATTTTTATTTTCTTTTCAAGATAGCATGAACCTGATTAACTAAGCAAACTATAATTGAATAATTGAAAGGAAAAGGATAACTACCAAGTTTACCTCTTGGCAAGGCGTTCGGTGTTTTTAAGTCCTCCGAACGGGACTCCTTGAGTTTTTAGTTGTCCTGGGATTCGCTAGGTGGCGTAGTCGGTGATTCCGGCGGCGCCTCTTCTTCGTGTATATATCTTCTCTCTCCACACCTGACTCGGTACTACAGTCTCCTCAGGATAGTTCTGTTCAAGCTGTATGTCTTCAGTCCTTATCACCTCTCCTTCGTAGTCTACCCATCCGTCCTTGATGATTTGTCTCCTCTGGTTTCGGTTGCGTCGCCTTCTTCTTGTCTGACCTGCTTAGAGTCTTCAACTATATAGTTAAGGTCAGTAAAATAGCGGCGTACCTTCTCAGATGGGAAGTGCATGTGGACTTCTCTAGTTCCAATATAGATGATGGCTTTGATAGTGTTGAGGAACGGTCTTCCAAGGATGATGGGTGGATCGTACTCGTTTTCTCCTATGTCAATGACCTGAAAATCATTTGGAGCTGAATGTATATTGGTTGTAGGGGCATGGTTCCTTGCAGGAGCTAATAAGTGACTGCGGCCATTATGTTGTCGTCAGATCCGGTGTCATAGAGTGTCTTCTGAAAAGAGTATCCATTGATGGTGCACTCGATGCTTGGAACACCAGGGTCGTCCTTCATTAGGAAAGGCGACTTGAGTCGACGATTTTGACCTCTTTGACTTGCAGTGACCATCTTAGCTGACTCGGTCCATATTTGCTTGTTCCTGTTCCTCCTGTTGGTCCTCTTCCTTGGTTCATGTCGGGATTGCTCTAAAATTTGTGTAGTCTTGTTCTTGAAGGAAAGTCTCCTTCTTCCCCTTGATGTAGAAACTGATCTTGGCAGTTTTAACGTAGATGACAGCTCTGGTATTTAGGAATGGCCTCCCTAAGATGATGGGTGCCCTCTCCTCAGTACCAGTCTATGTCACCACGACGTCTGCTAGAGCGTACAAGGTACCAACTCGGACGCAGGGGTTCTTCAATATTTCCTTTGGGAAACTGAGTGTCCGATCTGCAACCCTGGGCATAATGTTGATGCTAGAGCCAAAGTCGCAGAGTGCTTATGGGAAGTCCACCATGCCGATGGAGATCGGGATGACGGGGCGTCCAGGATCACCTCTCTGAGTAATTAGGCCTCTGTTGATTCCAACATTGATTTTGTTGAGGACGGAGTACACGTCCTCAAGCATCTCAGGGCAGTGATTGCCTGAGTGTCCAGTATCTCCAGTGTGTTTGTGCTCGTAGATCCCGGTTCTTCTCTTGGTGGAGTCTGGGAGTTATAAAACTCCTTCATATTATGCTCGAAATGTTCCTGCTCATAGAGACAAGGTAGAGATCAAGTGCATGGGCCCTGTTGGTGAAAAACACCAACAGAACCAAAAGTGTATTTGTTCTTCTCTAACCTTAAGCATAGTGAGCAAGACAAAGTTGATAGGATCATGAGTGTAGCATTTGAAACATTTGTCAGATCAGATGGCTCAACCTAATGGAAAGATAATCTATCTATATTTATGTTTTGTTTATATCTCCCAAAGATTGAATGTGCAACATTTTAGCTTATATGATTAGGAGTGTGGGATCACGAAGGTAGTACTAAGAACAAAGATTAAAGGACTAAACATGTTGAATCAGTTGGGTTGGTTAATTTAGAGTTATAAATCATACATGTTTGTCTCTTTATTCATGTGAACGCTAGAACCAAGGAGAAGCTTATAAAAGTGATAGTCAAGTACCTTAAGGTGTTACCTTACTTGAAGAGTGATGGTATAGTATCATCTCGTGGAAGCTTTCCTTTCTTAGCGGTTATGCATCGTGTTTGTGGCACTCTCCATAGATCATCTCTTTATGATAAATGAGCTATGTCCTTCTTGTGCAAATTGTTAAATTTCATGTGTCTCCTTTATCTCCAATGAGTTTGTATCTCAGGACTTCCTAGGTTGATATTGAATGTTTTCCTGCAGGGGTTAGTCCGACAAAATATACCAATGTCTACTCAAGCAGTTTTTAGTTCAGTAACCAAACTAGACTCCATGTCTAATCAGATTAAGGAAGGCTGTTTAACCTAAGCACCATGCTTAATTTAAAAGCCAATAGAAGTATGTGCAGTACTTCCAAACTAACACTTACTAGGATAAACAAAGGTAGCGGGATGGCATTTATATAGATCTACTCAAGTGGAGATGAAGTAGTGTGATTAGTATTTAATCAATTGAGCATGTCTCAAAGGTAAGGACATCCAACGTAGCAACATGGCAAATGATGTTTTTATGTACGGTATTTCCCCCAAGCTTGAATTTTGCAAAATTCAATGTTGGATGAATTTAATTCAATGTTGCATGATGATTGGTTGGACATACCTTGTGCTTGTCATTCCTTTGATCTTCTTGCTCCAATCCTGGAAAGGTTAGTGACAAGAATACCCGAAGGAATATTTCTACAATTATCTTTATATGCTCAATACACAAGGCAATGTTGCAAATAATTAGAAGTTCATGTTACGATCTGATAAGTGCTTGTTTTAGGACACTAAGCTTGTCCTTGGGAAACCATCCATCAACTCAACGAGATCTGCAATATTTATTATAGACATATGCATCGAGAACCGCTCTTTTAAAGTTTTTATAAATGAAGAGGAAGAGGGGGTTGGAGATCTCAAATGTGGTAAGGTTGGAGAGACCAATTGATTGGAGAGATGTTTTATATGAACAAGGACTTGATGAGGTATTTATGAAATAACTTCCATGCTCACTGTTGTTTCTCTCATTCTCAAACTCCAAGGATGATTCTTCATGAATGCTTAAAATTCCTCTAGGATTGTCTCTCAAGTTTGTTTTATCTATCCATTCAACGGTGATAGCACATGGATTTTTAATGCCCTCTAGCCACTGATGTTGCTCTTCTCGATCCTCCTTGTGGTCTTGGTGACTCTTATGAATGGGATGTCTAGAGAGATTCATAGGATCATCGGGAGGTTCAAGAGAAAGAGCGTAGTAGAAATTATTAGGCTCAAGGATGGGTTGGATAGCCGAATCATGGGTTTGGAATGTTTGGAAATCGGCTATTGAAACTTCCTTTCCTTGTCTGGGAGACGATTCCTTCTCTATCTCTAAGATTTTTTCTATGAAGACTAGTACAAGAAGGATGTCCACGAATGAAGACATACCTTCCTTTACTAATAGATAAAGAAAGAAAGACTCTACCAAAGATTATATGATTAAGACCAATGTGAAAATATCTAGGAAAAACATGGTCTTGTAGGGCTAGGTCTAAACCAGAATTTATAGGAAGATTAACAGATTCCCTAGGTGTAGCTAAAAGTGCATTATCTTTTTGATTAAAAGTTAGGACCTCGGCTATGGAAAAGGGTTGGTTTTGACCTATTGCAATCAACTCCGGACACAGATCATAATTAGGGGCAGGACTTCTTGACTCCCATGGTCTATGGCTGGTCTCCGAAGGTGCAAAGAATTCAATAATAGGTATGGAATTTGAGTTATCCATAAAGATAAAAGTAAAAAGATAAAAGAATAAAAGTATAAAAGTATAATACAAGATAATAGCAAGATTCAAAGTTATCTCAGCAAACCGTCTTTCTCCCCGGCAACGGCGCCAGAAATGCTTGTTGATATTTGGTAACGCAATTAGAAAATGATCCGCAAGCGCACGGATATCGGTGAGCATTCCACCCGGGAGGTTTTCCAGAGTATCGTATTTATATTTTTACCACTGGGAGAAAGGGTGCATCTGACTAACCAAATCTATTGCTACTACCCCTTTAGGCTACAAAGAATGTTTCTCGATGTGAGCGATGTATAGAGAAGACTGCAACCGTAGTCTCGTTCTAACCTTGGTAAGGATGATCTACTGTTCTATTGGGGAAGCTTACGGAATCTAGACACCACAAAGGATGTTTGACCCGCACCTATAAACCTACCCATCCTGCTAACGAGATATGGTCTGCAAAGGTAACTCGGAAATGTCATGTTCCTCGCTACTACCACGGTCCAGCTAGTTAGGGGATATCTATGAGTACCCTAGCCTAAACACCATGTTTACGCTAGCAATGATTACTCTAATACTCAACCGGAAGAGGATTAAAGTAAACTCATAAACCAAAGAACAATAAAACAAGAACTTACTAGAATTAGAAGTCGAATTACTGAAGAATCTTAGGAGCAAGCCTCGGGTTAGAAGACTTGATCCCGCAGGTACAACTCGGAGTAGACACCGACACACCGGCATTCCTCCGATCTACACCTCCACTCTATCTCTCTCAATCTAGTAGAAACTAGAAGATCTATTTCTACTTACATTGGTTGCTAAGCCTAAAAAGAAATTCTATTTAGAGAAGAGGTTTTCCTTCGAGGGCACCCCTCAACTCTATTGTAAACTTCTTGTCTTCTCCAGGGCCAGGGGGGTCTCCTTATATAGTCCTCCTCCTCTATGTGTTTTTGGGTCGGTAGGCGATGTGGTACTACGTTATCCTTGATCCTGTAGGTCGGTGGAACGTCGTGTGCGAAGAGAGTCCTGATTGGCATCCAGGAGAGGGCGAGCGCCCAGGTCCTCAGGGCGGGCGCCCTGGGCCTGGCCCCTTTCGGCCTCTGCTTTCTTCCCGTGGCTTCTGGAGTCTTCTAGATGGTAGAAAATTGCACGGTGCGTTGATATCTCTATGTAATCCCGACATGTGGGCCTTTCTTCCATATTTCCTGATAACCCCATGCAGAAATAGACAAACACCAAAACTCATGGAATTCTATCAGATAAAACCCTAAGTCTGAGTGTTGGTTGCATTTGGATCCTTTTCTTTATTTATTTGATGATTATATTTGGTACTCAAGGACCGTCAACAAGTTCTCAAAAGTGTTGTGAACCAGAACATACATGATTAGTAATTGCATAATGAATTAGAAGTAGATTACCAGAGTCATCCCATGAGCAAGCTTGATTAGAGCTTGATCATGGCAAAGTACAACCGGAGGAAGAACCGACAGGCAGGCCTCTCCTCCAATCCTCCCTCGCACTGCATCTTGCTACTTTCTAGATCTACTCTAGTTTAGAGATGAGAGGAGAGCTGTCATCTCCAAACCCTAGCTTTTGCTCTGTCTATGAATAATGAATAATGCTCAAGGGGTGCCTCCTCCAGGGGCCAGGGGGTCTGCTTATATAGTCCCCTCAAGTGAATCTGGGCCGTCAGATCAAACCGACATTGATTGAACGGTTATTCTTGATCCTTTAGGTCGGTGGAGCATAATCCCCGAAGAGAGTCCTGATTGGACTCTGCAGCTGGGTGGGCGCCCAAGGGGGTAGGGCGGGCGCCCTGCCCCGTGACCGCTCGGCTTCCCGTTCGTTCCCGTGGCTTCTGGAGTCTTCTAGATGATAGAAAATTGCGCGGCACGTTAATATCTTTATGTAAACCCGACGTGTGGGCCTTTCCTCCATATTTCCTGATAACCCCCTGCAGAAATAGACAAACACCAAAACGCATGGAATTCTGTCGGATAAAGCCCTAAGTTTAGGTGTTTGTTGTATTTGGATCCTTTTCTTTGTTTATTTGCTAATTATATTTGGTACTTAAGGAACGTCAACACGTCCCTCACGGCCGAGGCTAGGACTCCTCGAAGATCGGGCGAAGAAGATGAAGGAGCCGAGAGATCGAGGCAAGAAAGCCGCCGCTGCCGCCGGGAGAAAAGAAGAGAAGAAGGGTCGGGCGGGTACGGAAGAAGGAGAGAGGAGAAATAACCGCGGGGGCTTAAATACCACAGTCAAAAGTGAACCACGAGTACTACCGGCCCAAGGGCCGGTACCACCGGCAAGCTAGAGAGGGCCGACTGAGGTTTTGCGGGAATTTGACCTACCGGTGCTACCGCGCTTTGGCCGGTACCACCGGCTGGAGCCGGTACCACCGGGGCTAGGTGCCGGTACCACCGGCAGGACAGGGAACAACACAAGTGAACTTAATGTGGCAAACTTAGAACCAAATCAAACATGGCCAGATTTCATCAAACCATTTCAAAACAATGGCCATGCTTGAGATGTGAAAAATAGATTTTGATATAACACTCAATTTTTCATAAAGTTTTGACCTTTCTAATCAAGCAAGTATGTGCAAGACATCAAGCCATGTTACGAGAATCAACGATATTTTGTTCACGCCTGAAAGCACAAAATCTTGACTCATCTAGAGGTTTAGTGAAGATATCGGCTAACTGAAATTTGGTTCTCACATGTTGCACAGCGATATCTCCTTTGGATTTTGTAAGTGCATTGGTGTCTTTATGGGTTTGGCCTTGTCCATGTCAAACTTCTTTAGCATGTCGGTGGTGTACTTGGTTTGACTTATGAACGTGCCGTCCTTGAGTTGCTTGATCTGAAATCTAAGGAAGTACGTCAACTCCCCCATCATGGACATCTCGAACCTTTTGGTCATGATCCTACTAAATTCCTCACTGAAGTCCGCATTAGTACTACCAAATATAATGTCATCGACATATATTTGTCATATAAAAATATCATTATTGACTTTGTGAGTAAATAAAGTGGGATCGGCTTTTCCAATCTCAAACCCTTGTTTGAGTAGGAAATCCTTGAGACAATCATACCAAGCTCTAGGGGCTTGCTTAAGCCCATAGAGTGCCTTGTCCAGCTTGTAGACATAATCGGGATGATGTGGATCTTCAAAACCCGGCGGTTGCTCCACATACAAGGTTTCAGAGAGGGGGCCATTGAGGAATGCACTTTTCACGTCCATTTGAAACAACTTGAAATCATGGTGAGCAGCAAAGGAAAGTAATATGTGAATAGATTCAAGCCTAGCTACAGGTGCATAAGTCTCCCCAAAATCCAAACCTTCGATTTGAGTGAAACATTTGGCAACCAACCGAGCCTTGTTTCTAGTGACCACGCCATACTCATCTTCTTTGTTGCGGAAGACCCATTTGGTTCCTATCACATTTTGCTTGGGTCTTTCCACTAAGGACCAGACTTCATTCCTAGTGAAGTTGTTCAACTCCTCTTGCATAGCCATCACCCAATCCGGATCCTGTAAGGCATCTTCCACCCTATTTGGCAACATAGAAGAGACAAAAGAGTAATGTTCACAAAAACCAACTAAACGAGAGTGTGTTGTTACCCCTCGTTGTATGTCTCCCAAAATGCTATCAACGAGACGATCCCGTTGAAAAGAGTGATGAACTCTGGGTGAGGCACTGTTGTTCTTGTTTGAATGGGACCATCATCTTCATCTTCATGGTCTTGGTTGATTGAAGAATCGAGATCTTGAACGTTTTGATCTCCATCTTGGTTTGGTTCTTGTGCTTGAGGTGGATCTTGTCCAACTTGTTCTCTTGAGTCATGACCTCTTCTTGATGTGGAAGCATCACCATGGGCATTGGTTGACCCATGATGCAAGTTTGGGTCACGAGAAATTTGCATGTGTGCATCATCTTCTTCTTCTTCAACGGGTTTCACTTCACCGGTAGCAAGCTTTTTGATTACTTGGCGAGATGGCTCTTCTTTACCTAGAATTTCAGCATTGACTTGCTCCTTTTGAGAGCCGTCACTTTCATCAGAAGTCACATCTACCGCTATTTCAATTTCACCGGTGGTCTCATTGAAAACACGATAGCCATGTTGATTAGTAGTATAACCAAGTAAGAACCCTTCATCAACCTTTGGTGCGAACTTAGAGCTTTTGGATCTTTTATTAAGTATGGAACACTTGCATCCAAAAACTCTAAATTAATCCACCTAAGGCTTTTTACCGGTTAGAAGCTCGTAGGCAGTTTTCTTCCTCAACTTGTGGAGGTATAAGCAGTTGATGGCGTGACATACCGTGTTAACGGCTTCCGCCCAATAATCCTTTTCGGAGATCTTGTATTCATCCAACATTGCTCTTGCGGCTTCAATGAGTGTTCGGTTCTTTCTTTCCACCACACCGTTTTGTTGTGGAGTATATGCAACCGAGAACTCATGCTTGATGCCTTCTTCATCAAGGTATGCTTCAATGTTGGTGTTTCTAAATTGGGTCCTGTTGTCGCTTCTCACTTTCTTCATCTTCACTTCAAACTCATTTTGAGCCCTTCTTGCAAACTTCTTGAAGATCCCTTGAGTCTCACTCTTGTCCTTCAAAAAGAATACCCAAGTGAAGCGAGAAAAGTCATCAACAATTACAAAACCATATTTGTTACCTCCAATGCTTATGTAAGCATTGGGTCCGAACAAGTCCATGAGAGGTAGCTCAAGTGGTCTTGATGTAGTCACAATGTTCTTTGTAGGATGCTTAGCTCCAACTTGCTTTCCCTCTTGACATGCACTGCAAATTCTATCTTTCTCAAAAGAAACATTCGTTAGTCCAAGGATGTGTTCACCTCTTTGAAGATTGGCCAAGTTCCTCATCCCAACATGGGCTAGACGGCGATGCCACAGCCAGCCCATGCTAGATTTTGCCACTAAACAAGTCTCGGACCCACTCTACTAGCTGAGAAATCAACTAGATAGAGCTTGCCCTTTAGTTGACCCGTAAAAGCAATAGAGGAATCCGACCTTCTAGAGACTTCCACACCCTTATCCGTAAAGAGACAATTGTAACCCTTCTCACAAAGTTGTGAGACGGATAACAAATTGTATCCCAACGAATCCACAAGTAAAACATTTGAAATAGAATTATCATTTGAAATTGCAATTTTTCCTAAACCAAGGATATCTCCTTTACTATTGTCACCAAAGACAATCCTTTCATTTGTGATTTTACTTGGTTGAAAGGAGGTGAACATGTTCTTCTCTCCGGTCATGTGATTGGTGCATCCACTATCAAGCACCCAACTTGGCCCATCGGAGGAATAAACCTACAAGACAAGATTAAGCCTTTGTTTTAGGTCCCAAGTTGGAACCTAGGGGGTTAGACACATAAGATTTGGGCACCCAAACACTCCTCAAGATTTGTCTCTTCTTGAGGGCACCCACATACTTCACAACAATCTTGCCATCCTTATCCCAACAACACATGTAATCACAAATATGATTACGTGTGATAGGCGCTTGTTGCTTGGGCACTTCCCCTTGCTTCTTCTTGATGTTCTTGTTGTTTGCAAGTGGGATTGTAGGAGTGGCAACATTGTTCACCTTGTCAATAAGGTCAACAAGAGGCAAACTCTTGTTGAACTTCACACAAGCCACCCCATTTATCATGTTTCTCCCATTGGCCTTACCATTGTACCGATTATATCCGAGGCCATCCTTGATTATGGGGTGCCTTGATGCCTTGAACACATTTACCGGCTGCTTGTCCTTGCACTTGCAACCAATTTTGACAATAGTGTTCAGTCTTTGAATTTCATTGTCCTTCTTGGCTAACTCATCAAGGTTAGTGACACATGCATTTATGTCAACATTTATGCATCTTTCACAGCTTTTACTTGTAGAAGCCTTTGAATCCTTGGAAGCGGTAGAGGTGCTAGACCAAAGCTTTTCATAGTTTAGTTCAAGCTCATGATATTTTGTTGTCAAGCTTGTGAGGCTTTCTTGAGCCAAACTATGATCATTCTTTAGGCTAGCCAAAGAGCCATTGAGTGAGGAATGTTCCTTAGTCAATCGCTCATTGGAGTCTTTGACTAGAGACAATTCTACACCCAATTTATCAACCCTCTCCTTTTCCTTGGAGAGACATACTTCGAGCCCATGGTTCTTCTCCCTTTCCTCTAGAAGCAATTCTCCTTGTGACTCGATGCATGACTCAAGCTTGTCATTAGCGTATATTAGCTTTAGAATTTTAGTTGCAGCAGTTTTACCATATTTCTTAATGAGATTATTAGCATAGTTTTCATCATCTTCATTATCACTATCATAATCACTAGTGGTTTGAGGAGAGGAGTCAGTTTGTACCTTGTCTCCTTTTGCCATAAGGCATGTAGGAGAGTCATCATCGTCATCGGAGAGATTGGCGAAGAGCCTAGGCGATGAGTGGGTGTCGGAGATGAGTGTTGTGGATGAGGCGATGTTGCTGAAGATCTTGGTTGGGGAGGATCTTTCTTGTACGGCGATGGCAGCTATACTCTTCTTCTCATTGTCATCATCATCACTGTCACTGTCCGATTGCCATTCTTGCCCGAGGTGAGCTTCTCCTTTCTTCTTGTCCTTGTACTTCTTGTCATTTTGCTTGTTGTACCTTGACTTCTTTCCTTTGTTGGGACAATCAGCTACAAGATGGCCGGTGTCACCACACTCATAGCAAAACCTCTTTCTATATGGCTTGTTTCCTCCATATCTCCTTATCTTATCTTTCTTCATTCTTAGATAGTTCTTGTAGTCTCCCACTAGCATAGCTTGTTCTTCATCAAGATGATCATCATCTTTGTTCTTATGCTCACAACATCCTTTGTTGCAATGACTTGACTCACTTCCATGTGAAGCTGTGAGTGCTATGTTCTTTCTTTGATTTAGGGCTTCTTTGGCTTCATTATCCAAGACTTCATGGTGCATCAACTTTGCTAGCATTTCTTCAGGAGTCATAGTATGATAGTTGTCTTTCTCCATGATGATGGATGCAAGCATATTGTTCCTTTGTCTATACACTCTACAAATCTTTCTTGCTGCAGAGTTATCATCCCATGTTTTTGCTCCAAGTGCTCTAATTTGATTGATCAATGACATAAATCTATCAAACATGGCTTTTGTTGTTTCTCCCTCAAGTATGCAAAAGTTCTCAATCTTGCTTTGTAAGAGCTCAATGTTTCCTACTCTTACACTTTTGTCTCCCTCAAATGACACTTTCAAGGTGTCCCAAATCTGCTTAGCATTCACCATACCATTTACTTTGTTGTTGTCCTCTGGAGTAAGACATTGCAAGATCAAGGTGGCAGCTGTTGCATTAAGGTGAAAGTCTCTCTCATCTTCGGGAGTCCACTCACTTGGATCTTGCGGTGGATTCACTCCAATGTCCACTACTTCCCAGCATCTTGCGGCAATGAGATGCAACTTCATTCTATGAGCCCAATCGGTGTACCTTATACCATCAAATGGAGGTGGCTTTCCAGGATTGATCATCGGCAATGTTGGATTCTTGCTTGAACTGCTATAATCAAACCAAGTTTTGTTGTAGGTCTTTGACACCTTGCTAGCATCTTCATTTCCACCTTCGCTATCCGACTCATGATTGCTTTTACCTATGAGTTCTTTCATCTTGTCTAGTGTTGATATTTGGTAACGCAATTAGAAAATGATCCGCAAGCGCACGGATATCGGTGAGCATTTCACCCGGGAGGTTATCCAGAGTTATCGTATTTATATTTTTACCACTGGGAGAAAGGGTGCATCTGACTAAGCAAATCTATTGCTACTATCCCTTTAGGCTACAAAGAATGTCTCTCGATGTGAGTGATGTATAGAGAAGACTGCAACCGTAGTCTCGTTCTAACCTTGGTAAGGATGATCTACTGTTCTATTGGGGAGGCTCACGGAATCTAGACAACACAAAGGATGTTCGACCCGCACCTATAAACCTACCCGTCCTGCTAACGAGATGTGATCTGCAAAGGTAACTCGGAAATGTCACGTTCCTCGCTACTACCACGGTCCAGCTAGTCAGGGGATATCTACGAGTACCCTAGCCTAAACACCACGTTTACGCTAGCAAGTGATTACTCTAATACTCAACCGGAAGAGGATTAAAGTAAACTCATAAACCAAAGAAAAATAAAACAAGAACTTACTAGTATTAGAAGTCGAATTACTGAAAAATCTTAGAAGCAAGCCTCGGGTTAGGAGACTTGATCCCGTAGGTACAACTCGGAGTAGACACCGACAGGCCGGCCTTCCTCCGAACCACACCTCCACTCTATCTCTCTCAATCTAGTAGAAACTAGAAGATCTATTTCTACCTTACATTGGTTGCTAAGCCTAAAAAGAAATATTATTTAGAGAAGAGGTTTTCCTTCGAGGGCACCCCTCAATCTCTATGATAATTTCTTGTCTCCTCCAGGGCCAGAGGGGGTCTCCTTATATAGTCCTCCCCTTCTATGCGTTTTTGGGTCGATAGGCGAGGTGGTACTATGTTATTCTGGATCCAATAGGTCGGTGGAACGTCGTGTGCAAAGAGAGTCCGGAACGGAGTCCAGAGGGGGGCGGGCGCCTAGGTCCTCAGGGCGCGCGCCCTGGGCCTGGCCCCTTTCGGGCTCCGCTTCCTTCCCGTGGCTTCTGGAGTCTTCTAGATGGTAGAAAATTGCGCGGTGGATTGATATCTCTATGTAATCCCGACATGTGGGCCTTTCTTCCTTATTTCCTGATAACCCCCTGCAGAAATAGACAAACATCAAAACTCGTGGAATTCTGTCAGATAAAACCCTAAGTCTAGATGTTGATTTCATTTGGATCCTTTTCTTTGTTTATTTGATAATTAAATTTGATACTTAAGGACCGTCAACAAACTCCCCCAAGCTTACCTCTTGCTCGTCCCTGAGCAAGGATGAACTCAAGAGTTTCTGCAGTGGTTTCATTTCTTAGAAGTACACACGCATTTAAGCAAGATCTCATCTCTGAGTTAGAATAAACTGTTAAGACTTAAAACTTACTTACTTTACCTACACCATAGGACTTGTAACCGTCACTTCTGTCTTGAGTGGTTAAAAGATAGAACAGTCTAGCCAAGTGCCATGTCTCTTATTCTTGATCAGCTATAGCTCTGGGGTTTTTGTAGATTTTCAAATAAAACTCAGAAATTCCTTGTATGATTCTCTCAGGTCTCTCTTTTGTGGTATTTTTGGATCCTTACCAAGGCAGTGATGGTATATGCCTTCTCTCAAGATATGTAGTATTCGTGGTATGAAGCATAGTGTCATTATCTTCTCTCTCACCCTACTCTAATAAGGCTTTAATATCTGGAGCTCATAGGTGGGAGATAAAGTATACATACTTACAAGACATTTATTGCATAGTCAAACCATGGATCCAAAGAAACAAATCAATAAGCCAAATCAAGATGTGCATGTGTGGCGAATGAATGGTGTATAGTGATGATGGTGATAACGATGGTGGTGGAAGTCTAATTCTACTTTGCTCTTTGAGGGGATACATACCTTCCTTGCTTTTGAAACTTTATGAGGAGAATGAGATGCTCTTATTTTTCTTTTCTTTCGAGGTTCCGAGCACTTGCTCCTTTTTATTTCTTCGTATCTTTTATTTTCTTTTTCTCTTTTTTTTAGAGCATTCATCTCTTGAGATAATATAGCAAGTGGTAGTAACAAGATAACTTGAGCATTTATTTCACAAGGGGAAACAGAAATATTTTTGGTTATTCTCTCCCGGATTAGGAGTAGAATACTTTTGGGTGGTTTTGGAGATGGAAATGAGTGGATATATGTGGATGGTACTTCCGGAGTAGAAGTAGCATGTATGAGTGAACGTGCAAGCGAATCTTGATTTAACCACATGACAAGCTCCTAAGGGTCTACACAGCTTGACCACACTCAATGCTCATAAGCAGTAAATAGTAAATGTGTGGCTCAAGGTCTAGCAAGCATGTATATATATGGCTGTGGTAGGAATTTAAACTCTCATCATACAGGAACTCATCATGTGTTATTTTAAAGATTTTTCAAAGATAAAATTCTCCAGAATTCTAGCATCTCTTGGAACAGATGAACAGCAGCTCAACCTTCCCATATCGTATCCGTTAACAACTTAGACTTCAGATCAAGTTTTCATCCCACAAGTTTAGGTCTAGAGCAAGCCTTAAATTATAACAGTTATATCTAAACTTGAGAGAGAACTTCAAATTTGCAAATTAGGCAGAGAAACTATTCATCATATCCATGCTTAAGTTTTATTAGATACCGATTAGCATAACCACTTTATTTATTTATTAAAGACACTAAGCAAAATATATATAAGCATAAAATCTTTATTTGGTTTTTCATAGTTATGTGTATTTATATTCTAATATAGTATAAGTATAAAGATAGATAGAAATACTTATCGAGATAAATGGGGGTGCTCTCCCCCAAGCTGAATTTTGACGTAATTTCTCTTGATGTAGCTAGCAGGTGGCAGAGGTGTGTTTGAAAGTCAGCAGTATTTTGACAGCGATTAGAATGTCCTCCGTCTGCTAGTCTTCTTGATTCTTAAATTCTGTGGAGCTCAAATAGACAACAAAGCTTTGTGGAACTGGTTAAGTGTTAGCATAAATATCTAGCCTTTATCATGTTGAGACTCCTTAATAAATATTACTCCCTGTTTTTATATTTTTGTTTTTATAAAGCAGAAAAATATTTATTTTATTTTTATGCCACCACAGTGAATGTACTTATGGGTTTTATGCCACTTGTCTACTCACATGGGGCTTACAGTTTTTTTCACATTTTTATTTTCTTTTTAGGATAATACGAACATGATTAACTAAGTAAACTATTTGAAATAATTAAAAGGGAAAGGATAACTACCAAGTTTACCTCTTGGCAAGGCGTTCGGTGTTTTTAAGTCCTCCGAGCGGGACTCTCCATTTTCTTAATCGTCCTGGGATTCGCTGGATGACGTAGTCGGTGATTCCGGTGGCGCCTCCTCTTCGTGTGTAACTATATTCTCTCTCCACACCTGACTCGGTGCTATGGTCTCCTCAGGACAGTTATGTTCAAGTGGTATGTCTTCAGTCCTTATCACTTCTCCTTCGTAGTCTACCCATCCGTCCTTGATGATTTGCCTCCTCTGGTTGCGGTTGCGATGTCTTCTTCTTGTCCTGACCTACTTAGAGTCTTCAACTATATAGTTAGGGTCAGTAAAACAGCGGCATACCTTCTCAGAGGAGAAGTGTATGTGGACTTCTCCAGTTCCAATATAGATGATAGCTTTGATAGTGCTGAGGAACTGTCTTCCAAGGATGGTGGGTGGATCATACTCGTCTTCTCCCATGTCAATGACCTGAAAATCATCTATAGCTGAATGTATATTGGTTGTAGGGGCATGGTTTCATGCAGGAGCTGATAAGTGACTACGGCCATTATATTGACGTTAGATCCGGTGTCATAGAGTGTCTTCTGAAAAGAGTATCTGTTGATTGTGCACTCAATGCTTAGAACACCAGGGTCGTCCTTCTTGATCAAGAAAGGTGACTTGAGTCGACGATCTTGACCTCCTTGAACTGCAGTGACCATCTTAGCTGACTCTGTCCACATTTGCTTGTTCCTATTCCTCCTGTTGGTCCTCTTCCTTGGTTGATGTCGGGGTTGCTCTGAAGTTTGTGTAGTCTTGTTCTTGAAGGAAAGTCTCCTTCTTCCCCTTGATGTAGAGACTGATCTTGGCAGCATTAGCGTAGATGACAGCTCTAGTGTTTAGGAATGGCCTCCCTAAGATGATGGGTGCCCTCTCCTCAGTACCAGTCTCTATCACCATGAAGTCTGCTAGAGCATACAAGGTACCAACTCGGACGCAGAGGTTCTTCAATATTTCCTTTGGGGAACTGAGTGTCCGATCTGCAACCCTGGGCATAATGTTGACGCTGGAGCCAAAGTCGCAGAGTGCTTCTGGGAAGTCCACCATGCCGATGGAGATCGGGATGACGGGACGTCCTAGATCACCTCTCTGAGTAATTAGGCCTCTGTTGATTCCAACCTTGATGTTGTTGAGGACGGTTCTAGTAATAGTTGTTATTGTTGTTGATGTAGTTCACGTCCTCAAGCATCTTAGGGCAGTGATTGCCTGAGCGTCCAGTATCTCCAGTGTGTTTGTGCTCGTAGATCCTAGTTCTTCACTTGGTGGAATCTGGGAGTTGTAAAACTCCTTCATATTATGCTCGAAGTGTTCCTGCTCATAGAGACAAGGTAGAGATCAAGTGCATGGGCCCTGTTGGTGGAAAACACCAATAGAACCAAAAGTGTATTTGTTCTTCTCTAACCTTAAGCATAGTGAGCAAGACAAAGTTGATGGATCATGAGTGTAGCATTTGTCAGATCAGATGGCTCAACCTAATGGAAAGATAATCTATCTATATTTATGTTTTGTTTATATCTTCCAAAGATTGAATGTGCAATACTTTAGCTTATATGATTAGGAGTGTGGGGTCACGAAGGTAGTACTAAGAACAAAGATTAAAGGACTAAACATGTTGAATTAATTGAGTTGGTTAATTTGGAGTTATAAATCATACATGTTTGTCTCTTTATTTATGTGAATGCCAGAACCAAGGAGGAGCTTATAAAAGTGTTAGTCAAGTACCTTAAGATGTTACCTTACTTGAAGAGTGATGGTACAGTATCACCTTGTGGAAGCTTTCCTTTCTTAGCGGTTGTGCATCGTGTTTGTGGCACCCTCCATGAATCATCTCTTATGAGCTACGTCTTTCTTGTGCAAATTGTTAAACTTCATGTGTCACTTTCTTCATCTCTAATGAGTTTGCATCTCAGGACTTCCCAGGTTGTTATTGAAAGTTTTCCTACAGGGGTTAGTCCAACAAAATATACCAATATCTACTCAAGCAGTTTTTAGTTCAGTAACCAAACTAGACTCCATGTCTAATCAGATTAAGGAAGGCTATTTAACCTAAGCACCACGCTTAATTTAAATGCCATTGGAAGTGTGACTAGTACTTCCAAACTAACACTTACTAGGATAAACAAAGGTAGCATGATGGCTTTTATAGAGATCTACTCAAGTGGAGATGAAGTAGTGTGATTAGTATTTAACAAATTGAGCATGTCTCAAAGGTAAGGACAACCAACATAGCAACATGGCAAAGGATGTTTTATGTAAAGTACTCCCCCAAGCTTGAATTTTACAAAATTCAAGATTGAATGAATTTAATTTAATGTTGCATGATGATTGGTTGGACATACCTTGCGCTTATCATTCATCCGATCTTCTTGCTCCAATCCTAGAAAGGTTAGTGGCAAGAATACCCGAAGGAATATTTCTACAATTATCTTTATATGCTCAATACACAAGGCAATGTTGCAAATAATTAGAAGTGCTTGTTACGATCTGATCAGTGCGAATTAAGCAATGGTTTAGGACACTAAGCAAATAATTAGAAGTGCTATTTTTAGGACACTAAGCTTGTCCTTGGGGAACCATCAATTAACTCAACGAGATCTGCAATATTTATTATAGACATATGCATCGACAACCGCCCTTTTAAAGTTTTTATAAATAGAAAAGAAGAGGGGGTTGGAGATCTCAAATGTGGTAAGGATGGAGAGACAAATTGATTGGAGAGATGTTTTATATGAGCAAGGACTGGGTGAGGTATTTATGAAATAACTTCCATGCTCACTGTTGTATCTCTCATTCTCAAACTCCAAGGTTGATTCTTCATGAATGGTTAAAATTCCCCTAGGATTGTCTCTCAAGTTTGTTTTATCTATCCATTCAATGGTGATAGCACATGGATTTTTAATGCCCTCTAGCCATTGATGTTGCTCTTCTCGATCCTCCTTCTTATGCATGGGATGTCTAGATAGATTCATAGGATTATCGGGAGGTTTAAGAGAGTAGAAATTATTAAGCTCAAGGATGGGATGGATAGCCGAATCATGGGATTGGAATGTTTGGAAATTGGCTATGGAAACTTCCTTTCCTTGTTTGGGAGATGATTCCTTCTCTATCTCTAAGATTTTTCTATGAAGATTAGTGCAAGAAGGATGTCCACAAATGAAGACATTCCTTCCTTTACTAATAGATAAAGAAAGAAAGACTCTACCAAAGGTTATATGATTAAGACCAATGTGAAAATATCTAGGAAAAACATGGTCTTGTAGGGCTAGGTCTAAACCAGAATTTATAGAAAGATTAACAGATTCCCTAGGTGTAGCTAAAAGTGCATTATCTTCTTGATTAAAAGATAGGACCTCGGCTATAGAAAAGGGTTGGTTTTGACCTATTGCAATCAACTCCGGACACAGATCATAATTAGGGGCAGAACGTGTTGACTTCCATGGTCTATGGCTGGTCTCCGAAGGTGCAAAGAATTCAATAATAGGTATGGAATTTAAGTTATCCATAAAGATAAAAATAAAAAGATAAAAGAATAAAAGTATAAAAGTATAATACAAGATAATAGCAAGACTCAAAGTTATCTGAGCAAACCGTCTTTCTCCCCGGCAACGGCGCCAGAAATGCTTGTTGATATTTGGTAACGCAATTAGAAAATGGTCCGCAAGCGCACGGATATCGGTGAGCATTTCACCCGGGAGGTTATCCAGAGTTATCGTATTTATATTTTTACCACTGGGAGAAAGGGTGCATCTGACTAACCAAATCTATTGCTACTATCCCTTTAGGCTACAAATAATGTCTCTCGATGTGAGTGATGTATAGAGAAGACTGCAACCGTAGTCTCGTTCTAACCTTGGTAAGGATGATCTACTGTTCTATTAGGGAGGCTCACGGAATCTAGACAACACAAAGGATGTTCGACCCGCACCTATAAACCTACCCGTCCTCCTAACGAGATGTGATCTGCAAAGGTAACTCGGAAATGTCACGTTCCTCGCTACTACCACGGTCCAGCTAGTCAGGGGATATCTATGAGTACCCTAGCCTAAACACCACGTTTACGCTAGCAAGTGATTACTCTAATACTCAACCAGAAGAGGATTAAAGTAAACTCATAAACCAAAGAACAATAAAACAAGAACTTACTAGTATTAGAAGTCGAATTACTGAAGAATCTTAGAAGCAAGCCTCGGGTTAGGAGACTTGATCCCGTAGGTACAACTCGGAGTAGACACCGACAGGCCGGCCTTCCTCCGAACCACACCTCCACTATATCTCTCTCAATCTAGTAGAAACTAGAAGATCTATTTCTACCTTACATTGGTTGCTAAGCCTAAAAAGAAATATTATTTAGAGAAGAGGTTTTCCTTCGAGGGCACCCCTCAATCTCTATGATAATTTCTTGTCTCCTCCAGGGCCAGAGGGGGTCTCCTTATATAGTCCTCCCCTTCTATGCGTTTTTGGGTCGATAGGCGAGGTGGTACTATGTTATTCTGGATCCAATAGGTCGGTGGAACGTCGTGTGCGAAGAGAGTCCGGAACGGAGTCCAGAGGGGGGCGGGCGCCCAGGTCCTCAGGGCGGGCGCCCTGGGCCTGGCCCCTTTCGGGCTCCGCTTCCTTCCCGTGGCTTCTGGAGTCTTCTAGATGGTAGAAAATTGCGCGGTGGGTTGATATCTCTATGTAATCCCGACATGTGGGCCTTTCTTCCTTATTTCCTGATAACCCCCTGCAGAAATAGACAAACACCAAAACTCGTGGAATTCTGTCAGATAAAACCCTAAGTCTAGATGTTGATTTCATTTGGATCCTTTTCTTTGTTTATTTGATAATTAAATTTCATACTTAAGGACCGTCAACATCTAGCTCTTCTTGCATCTTCTTCATCTGCTCTTTCTGTTGCAACTGCAAGGATGCTGTGATCTGTGTTGTGATTAGCTCAACAATTTGTTGTTGAGTTGTTGGATCCATCTTGGCCAATGTTGCTCCTCACGCGGTGAAGCGTTTGTACGATGAACCTTGCTCCGATACTAATTGAAAGGATCTAATTGGCCTAGAGGGGGGTGAATAGGCGTATCTAAAAACCTGAAACTCAAAACTCAAGTTGCGGAAGTTAAGTGCTTGTCGGTACCACCGACAGTTTGGGCTGGTACTACTGGTGTAAGACAGCTAGTACTACCGACGCAAACTGTTAGTACTACCGACTCCCTAAGATGGCTACGAAATCAGGGTGTAATGAGCTTAGATTTCAGATCTGAGTTTTATCCCACTTTCCTAGATGTAGGAGAGGATGTTCTTGGAGTCTCCTTAGCTTGGTTCTTCTCCACAACGTAGATCGACCCTTGTTTACCTATTGAAGAGTGGGAAGAGAAAGAACACAAAGAACACAAAAACAAGGGTAGTCGAAGCTACCTCCACAGCAAGACAAGGTATTTTTCCTGAGGTTTGGCAATCTCCATTTAGGAGTTCCTATGTCCCCGTTGTTGAGGTGACCACGAAGGTCTGACCACTTAGGTCTCCTCCTCAAGCAACCGCAAAGGTTAGCTTGATGTTTCCACTAAGAATCAAGGGGTAATACAAACACTTCGGGGTGCCCTCACAAATGAATCAACACGAGCAACTACGAAGAATGCCTAGCTGGCTAGGGTTCTAAGAACCCAAGAGTAACAAATACAAACCAAACCGGCAAGACAAGGAACCGAGTGCTCAAGTCACAGATCGAAGCTCTCAACTCCCTAATCTCACTTCTCTAGCTCGAATCTCTCAAGAAGTGAAGTCTTGGAGCTAGAGGGAGAGAGAGTGGGTGAGACAAAGCTTGGAGACTGTTTTCTCAGATGTGGAGTAGCTAGAATGAGTAGGCCAACGGTTAGAAAAGAGGAGAGAGCTATTTATACTAGAGTACAGAACACCTGCCGGTACTACCGGTGCAACCACCGGTACCACCGGTGTCCTCAGATCTAAACAAGAGAAGACTGTGGAAGATGCGAGAAAAACGGCCTACCGGTACCACCGACAGTTCAAATTCCTGCATTTAGCAGTTCTGCGAGAATTTGGCCTGCCAGTACTACCGGTGTTTCACCGGTACCACCGGCGGTAGCTGGTACCACCGGTCAAAGCCCGGTACTACCGGTAGTTCATTTTCTCGCAAAACTTAGGAGAAGGACTGGAACTGCCGGTACCACCGGCCCTGAGGGCCGGTACTACCGGCTCACCCTGGCAGAGAAGAAACTTCCTAGTTGTTCGTGTGCGCAAGTGTGTCTCTCAAGCACAATAGCTAAGTTGATCTGAGCACCCTTATCCTCATCTTACCAACTCAATTCGCATCCCTCTTGATAGTACGGCGTTTCCTATAACTCAAACAAGAAATAAAACTAGGTAGCTTCTTGAGTTGAAACGTCGCTCAAGTGATGAAATTTTGGGGGTGCTGTGATTCACAAAATGTGTTTCTTTGATTCCATCAATGAACTAACACCTGTAGATTACACTTGATAGACATGTTAGTTCCTAATTTGATTGGCATTAATTATCAAAACCCACACCGGGGGCGAATGCACTTACACCCAGCTTAGTAATAAATAGTGTCATGCTTAGAACGTTAGCACGATCTTAGTTATGTGAGTCTAGTGTTTAGTTGTTTGCTTAGAGTGCTTTGCTTGGTCTGTGTGAGAACTTGATTTATTATTGTGTTAATGGTGTGATTTGGTTCTTTGTAATGAGTGCGATGAGTTGTGGGTTATGTCCACAACGCATCAAGAACAAGATTAAGTATTAGGTTAATATGAGTTAGTTAGTTTGGGTTATCTTCGGTCTCCTTTATTTGTGCTTTATAATATTTCATATCGCTCCATCTTATCAGTCTTACTTTATCTATATATTCCATCTGTTATGAGTACTGTGTATATCGACTGAAAAAGGGAAGTTACTATCAGCTGGTTCACACTCTAAGGAAATGAGTATAAATTTGCAGTTTACATTACAGATCAGATTTACACATATGAACTACAACTGATTTTATTATATTATTTCTATACATCAGATACCTGTCAACAATAGGAGCAATACCAATGGAGGAAACAATGGTCAATCCAACAACAACAACAACAACAACAACAACAACAACAACAACAAGAACAACAACAATGGTCACAGCGGGACTAATGCCAACCCTCCCCCTATGAATCAGCCCATGACCATAGAGCAGTTGATGACTATGCAGACTCTACTGATGCAAGGAATGACCCATATCATGAACAACATGCAGAAGAACCAAAATCAGCACCAGAATCAGAACCAGCACCAAGGAGGTAACAACGCGTTTGCCCCACCTAGGGACAAGCGTGGAGAGTTCATGAAGGGACACCCACCGTTCTTCTCTCACTTAGCTGACCCTATGCAAGCTGAGGACTGGCTTAAAGCTGTGGAGAAACAGCTGGTCATTGCTAAGTGCAATGACAGGGAGAAGGTTCTGTATGGCTCTAGACAGCTTCAAGGAGCCGCACAGGACTGGTGGGATTCGTACTGCTTCGTGCATCAGGACCCAGATACTATCACTTGGGATGAGTTCAAGGTCACCTTCAAAATGCATCATGTTCCTGCCGGATTGGTGAAGCAAAAGAAGACGGAGTTTCTGTCTCTGAAACAGGGCTCCATGACTGTTTGTGAGTATCGCGACAAGTTCACTCAGTTGTCGCGGTATTGCCCGAATGAGGTGGAGAACGATGAAGACAAGCAAGATCACTTCCTGGAAGGTCTGAATGATGACCTGTCCTACATGATGTCAAATGTCAAGTATGCTAGCTTCAAAGAGATGGTGGACAGGGCATTGGTGCTTGAGAGCAAGCGCCGCAAGATGGAAGACAAGAAGAGGAAGTATAACTCCTCTCAGCAGCAGGCTGGCCGTCCCTGCTACAACAATCAGCAGGGCCCTCAGTCTCGCCCTACATATCAGTCTGGTAACCAAGGACAGTAGTGTTGACGGTCCTTAAGTATCAAATATAATTAACAAATAAACAAAGAAAAGGATCCAAATGCAACTGACATCCAGACTTAGGGTTTTATCTGACAGAATTCCACGAGTTTTGGTGTTTGTCTATTTCTGCAGGGGGTTATCAGGAATTATAGAAGAAAGGCCCACACGTCGGGTTTACATAGAGATATTAACGTGCCGCACAATTATCTTACATCTAGAAGAGTCCAGAAGCCATGGGAACGAACAGGAGACCGGAAGGGCTCGAGGGCAGGGCGCCCGCCGTCCCCCCTAGGGCGCCTACCCTGGCCTTTCCTCCAATCACGGCCAATCTCACGGATCATGCTCCACCGACCTAAAGGATCAAGGATAATCGTTCAATCAATGTCGGTTTGATCCGACGGCCCACATTCACTTGGAAGCACTATATAACCAGACCCCTTGGCCCCTGGAGGAGAGCACCTCTCAACCCTAATTCATTATTCATCAGGGAGAAGAAGCTTCTGATCAAGCCCTAGAGCCACCACATCAATTAGATCTCTAGATTAGCATATCTACATAGGATTAGAACTAGAAGGAGTCAATCTTCGATTGGTTTTCGGATCTGTCAAGAGGATTATTGGTAATTCTCTATTGTTCTTCAATTGTTCATCTTTGTTCTTTAATATTATGAATATGACTTTGTTCTACTTCAACATATTGATTATGACTTTGCTCTACTTGTTTATATTCACAATTATATTGTTCTTAGTTTATCATAGTTATATACTTCGCTTAGTTAGATTGGAATTATATACATGTTTAGGATCGTATAGCGTTTATCCATCGGATCCATGGGTCAATGATAGATATTGTGTAGTCGTGGTGCTTATACCGTATTTATCTGCGATTGTACCCTATATGCCAGATCGCGGGGTAGTTCGTGGTAGTGACAACTCCATTGATTCTTATATAGTCCCCCTCTCGTGTATTGGGCTGGCAGAGCAACATTATTACAGGGGAGTGATTGCGATGTTTCTCATATTCCTTGATAATATCACTATGCATGGGCGTAGTCCTGTCTCACAATGATTGTTATGTATAATTGCACTAACTATGATATGCTAGATTGTATAGTTGAGAATAACTTAGGAAATATTCTTGTAGTTCGTCCTAATACCATGCTAATGACTTCCTAGAATATCTAATTGAGGTGCTTATCATATTTATATGTGGCTAAGTTATGCTGATCAGATTAATTATCTTTGTCACTATTCATTACTTTATATATCCTTTATGTGACACTTATCCCTGTATGAAAGAGATAGATAAATGTTCTCAATTATACATGCAATGATAGATATTCAATCTTATATTCCATTCTATAATCAACATTGATGATTACTAATCCCTTCCTAGTGGTAAAAATATAAATAACGACACCAGGAATGAATATAGAATTTTGAGTCATCATTCGCATCACTAATATGATTGAGCTTATCAATTCTCTCATACAGTTTTACCTCGATATTTTTCTATTGTATCTTATGCAGGGTAATGTATGATTAGAAGACATCTTCCAGGAAATTTTGTTGACAATCCCAAAGCGTTATTCAGAAAAACAAGAGCCAAGCTCAAGAAGAGATCATCAACACTTCAGCAAGAAGCTTCATCCAATCAAGAAGATCACCAAAGTTTCACCCAGAACTTGTCTTTAGAGTTCGAAGTCAGGGCGAACAAATCAATCCGTGATTTCTCAGCTCCCACTACAGACAACATCCGTACTGGACCTGCTGCAGAGATCGATGGCAACTTTGAGCTCAAGCCTGGACTTATCAACATGGTGCAATTCAAACAGTTCTATGGGAAGGCACACGAAGATGCTAGTGCTCATCTCCAACACTTCCTAGAGATTTGCAACACATTCACTATATTAGGAGTCCCCAGAGATGCTATACTACTTCACCTCTTCCCGTTCTCACTGTTTGGGAGAGCGAAGTAGTGGTTCTATGCTACAAAGGAGAAGAATACTATGTGGGCACTCTGCTCCATGAACTTTCTGGCTAAGTTCTTTCCCATGGGCAAGACCAATGCTCTCCGTGGGAAAATTACAAGTTTTCAGCAACAACATGATGAATCTGTTCCAGAAGCATGGGAGCGCTTCCAAGACTACATCCTAGAATGTCCCCATCATGGAATGGAGAGCTGACTACTAATGCAGACCTTTTATCATGGGCTCGGCAACAGTGCCTGAGAAACCATGGATGCTGTAGCTGCAGGAGCATTCCTATCACTTACTATATCACAAGCCACAGCTCTTGTGGAGAAGATGGCGTCCAACCAAAGCTGGAATGAAGAGAGGACCTAGACACGCAAGAGAGGTGGAGGTATGCATCAACTCAAGGAGGTAGACATGCTATCTGCAAAAGCTAGACCTGCTCATGAAGAAGCTCGATGATAGAGTTGGAGATAAGAAAGAAGTTATGCACATCTACGACTCTCACATGACTTGTGAGGAGTGTGGAGATACTGGACACTCAGGCAATCACTGCCCTGAGATACTTGAGGATGTGAACTACATCAACAACAACAACAACAACTATTACAACCGTCCTCAACAAAATGAAGGTTGGAATCAATAGAGGCCTAACTACTCAGGTAATTATCAAGGTAACAATTCTTACAACAATAATAATAATTTTCCACCTCTGAGAGAGTTAGTGTCTAATCAAGGAAAGCTAATGGATAACCTATCTAAGAAATTGGCATCTAATGATAAAATGCTAGAAAATATAAATAATAGAATGGATAATTTCTGTACTGCCATCAAGAATCAAATTAGCTTTAATAAAATGATTGAACCTCAGTTAAATCAAATAGCTACTGATGTTCCTGCTACTAACCCTGTTATACCATCACAACCGGAAGGATTAGTGTTGGGTACAATAAAAAGGGATACCCAGATCAGAGCAATAAAAAATTGCAAAAGGCTAAGCAAGTCCCAAAAGATCACCAGGACGCGGGCCCCAGCCATCTACTCCCTCGTTCTCAAGCCCAAAACACGCCTCGCCCGACCCCCTGGGCCTCGGGCGCAAGTTCCGTCTCGCCCGACCCCCCAGGGCTCGGACGCAGACACCGCCTCGCCCGACCCCTAGGGCCTCGGGCGTAAGTTCCGTCTCGACCGACCCGACCGAGGCTCGGGCACCAAACGTCGCTCCACCGGATCAGGACAAGGCTTCCGACGCACGACGCCCGTACCCTCGACGTGACAGGCGCAGTGACTCCCATATCGCAGCAGGGCATGGTGGCGACTATTCCAACCACCCTGGTCACTGTTGCCTTATCCCTTTCACTATGCAACCTTACCTCTTTTACTGTGGTGTACTGCCTCATAGTAAAAGAGGAATGGAGGAGATTAATCAATGTCACTATCTGCTGTCTTCTCCCACTGTTAACAGGACAGGCAGCAGTGTCACCGACCCGACCCCCACGACTCCAACAGGGCTCGGCAACCCCCCACAGGAACAACCATACTATCAACCATGCTTCAAGGACGGCATGGGCAAGCTCCTAGAGGGTCGGGACTGTCGCTCCTCCACTCGGTAGGGAAAATCTCCAAACCCCCATGTAAATACCTGCCTCCCCTTGAGGCTATAAAAGGGGAGCCAAGGTTCACAAGGTTGAGACATACACACACAACCACCACGCTCGTTCACTAAGTAGAAACCAACACTCTGTCCACCACAGAGCCGAGACTTGGGACTTAGCCCTCTCTCACAACCTACTTGTACCCCACTACTACAAGCACCTTTGGGTGCAAGGCAATACAGACCCCCGATCTCACTGGACGTAGGGCATTCTTGGCCCGAACCAGTATAAATTCTCTGTGTTCCACTTGCATCACCATCCAGGTTTAGGTAGTCATGCATATTTATACTCGTTTGTGCCTAGACCACGAGTCTAGACGCCGACAGTTGGCGCGCCAGGTAGGGGCCTTTTGCGCGACATTCACCCGTCCCTACAGGGAAGGCTTGGATGGCAGACGGATTTTACCCACTTCGCCGTGGCACCATCATGATGTTCGGGAGTTTGGAGTTCATGTCTCTCGGCTTTGGCTGTGACATGGTCCTCCTCCCGCCACGTGATGATGTCGAGCCTTGCCCCGAGCCGATCCCACCACAGCCAGTGCGTGGGAGGCGCTCGGGACATCATGCTGGGGCTGCCCGGTGGGGGCGTCAGAGATCCAGGATCTCTGATCCTACCACTAAGGCGAGGGCCCGTCCGGCCCTCCCCCCGCATATTCCTCACCAGATCGCCCATTCCTCTGGCTCGACACGCGCTAGAGGAAGGCCTCGCGGAGCGTCACGCTCTGCTTCACGGACCAACAGGGGATCATCGCGACCTCCTGTTCCACCCCGATCAAAGTGGAAGGCATGGCTCCCGCCTGTTCCCTAGAAAGGGGACAAAGGGGCCTCAATATCTCGTCCCCCTCCACCTATGGATGGAGGAGAAACAGCGGCGTCTCCAGAGCTCCCTTTTGGACTCAGGAATGCAGCCGCCACGTACGCCTCTTCCGTGAGCACTTCGTTAAGTGCGTATGCGGACCTTCCAGGGCACCACCTCAGGTCTGCCCTGGACCTTATCGCTTCACCGCCCGTTTCGTCATACCCAGAGGATCTCACCTCACGCGATGATGAGTGGGCTGGCGCTGACTTTTCTGGGTGTGGCGACCCAGAGACCTTCATGTGCTTCTTGGAGGCCAGCAACTACTGTCTCGGCTACTCCGACTCCGACGACGGGAGCTCTGACTCGTCACGAGAGTGCTTCAACCTGGAGGTCGGAGGGATGCCGCATAACGCTCAGGGGGGTGCAGGACACTCTAGGCAGGAGAATGCAACCCCACCTCCCAACCCTACTCCCGGGACCGATCCTGGAGCCCGTGGGGTAGCATCAGCCCCCATAGGAGGACACCGCCCTGACCTCGAGTAGCTCAATGAGCTGGAGGCCAGGCTCGAAGAAGAACGCGCACGCCTCCACCAACTCCGCGAAACCATGGTCCGAGACACATCCGGCCGCGGGGACGGGGGTGAAGCTAGACGCCGAGCCCGAGACGTCAACCTTCGTATCGTCGAGGACGTAGGGGGTGACGCCCCGGTCTTCAGCACGGCCAGCCAGAATGTGATGGCCGCCGCACTCCTCCTCAGGGCGATGCCCTTGCCATCGACCCCTAAGGGAAGGAGAGTGCGCCAGGGGCTACGTGGCCTCCTGGAGCAAGCTGTGGTGCAGAACGCGGAAAGTTCTGCATCACAATCCCACGGCACGAGACGTCAAGAGGACAGACCCCCTCCTAACAAGGCACCAACGGTGCAGGGTCCGTCGCCCCCTAATCCGCAAGGGGGCAACAGGGCCCCATCTGTGCACGAACGCGTCGGGGCTGACGCGGACGTTCGGGCAACCCTTGAGGCAAGGGGGCGCGATAGGGACGAGGCCGAGTCTCGACGCTATCGACCACGTCGAGGCGGAAGATACGACCCCGACCACGACTGCAGCACGTCGCCAGAACCCCCGGGTCCCCGTGTCTTCAGCGAGGCCATACGCAGGGCCATGTTCCCGGCGAGATTTCGACAGCCCGCCAACCTGACCAAATACTCAGGGGAAACCAACCCTGAGCTATGGCTGGCGGAGCAGATGATGACCTGCTCATCATCCGCAACCTTCCACTGCATCTGGCCGATACGGCCAGAGCATGGCTCGAGCATCTTCCCGACCGCATGATCCACGACTCGGCCGACCTGGTCAAGATCTTCGTCGCGAACTTCCAGGGCACATATGTGCGCCCTGGGAACTCCTGGGACCTCAAGAGCTGCTGATAGAAGCCCGATGAATCCCTCTGAGACATCATCAGGTGATTCTCCAAGCAGTGCACCGAGCTCCCCAACATTACGGACTCCGACGTCATCGGAGCCTTCATCTCCGGCACCACCTGCAAGGAGCTGGTACACGAGCTCGGTCGCAAGACCCCCACGAGCACTAGCCAGCTGCTCGACATGGCCACCAACTTTGCCTCAGGCGAGGAGGCAGTTGGTGCCATATTCTCCGACGGCGCTGCCAAGGGGAAACAAAAGGCCGAGGCCGCCGAGGCCTCAGGCTCACGCGACCCCAAGAAGAAGAAGAAGGGTCGCAAGGGGAAGCAGGGTCAGTCGGGCGACAACCTAGTCGCCGCGGCAGATCGCAAGAACCCCAAGCGAGCTCCTGCTGGCCCCGGTCTCTTCGATGAGATGTTGAAGAAGCTGTGCCCCTATCACAGGGGACCAACCAAACACACCCTTGAGGAGTGCACTGTCCTGCGTCGGTACTACACCAACATCATAGCCAAGGAGGGCGCTAAGGAGGCCCCCAAGGATGACGACTCTCAGGGGGAAGGCTTCCCCAAGATCAAGAATTGCCTCTTGATCTTCGGGGGCCGTGCGGCTCGCCTCACAGCGAGTCAAAGGAAGCGTGAACTCCGAGAAGTTTGCACAGTTAACACAGCCGTGCCGTCGTACCTCAAGTGGTCCGAGAGCGCGATCACTTTCGATCGACAGGATCACCTGGATCGGATCCCCAATCCCGGGAGCTATCCTCTGATAGTCGACCCCATCATCACCGAGACTCGTCTCACCAAGGTGCTGATGGACGGAGGCAGCGGCCTCAACATCCTATATGCCGAGACTCTGGCCCTTATGGGGATCAGCAAGTCCCGGCTAAGGAATGACACTTCGCCATTCCACGGAGTGGTACCGGGACATCGTGCTCACCCCCTCGGGCAGATCGATCTGCCCATCTGCTTTGGGACCCCCGATAATTTCAGACGGGAGGTCCTCACTTTTGATGTGGTCGGGTTCCCAGGAACCTACCACGAAATCCTGGGACGACCTTGCTACGCCAAGTTCATAGCCGTCCCCAACTACACCTACCTCAAGCTCAAGATGCCAGGGCCAAAAGGCGTCATCACCGTCAGCACGACCAGTCAGCACGCCTACCAGTGCGACATTGAGTGCATTGAGCAGGCCAAGGCTATGGCTGAGTCTCTCGCCATCCTCACCGGCCTCGGCGACTGCGACCAGGACATCCCCGACCCCAAGCGTCATGCCGGGAGCTTCGAGTCGGTGGAGGAGACCAAGCTAGTCTTCCTCAACCCCCAGAGCTCTGAAGGCAGGGCGTTGAGGATCAGCTCCAGCCTCAACCCCAAATAGGAAGTGGTGCTCATCGACTTTCTCCGTGCAAATGCCGACATATTTGCATGGAGTCACTCGGACATGCCTGGCATACCGAGAGAAGTCGCCGAGCACTCCTTGGACATCCGAGCCGGCTCCAAGCCCGTAAAGCAACGCCTGCGCCGATTCGACGAGGAGAAGTGCCGGGCCATCGGGGAGGAGATCCACAAACTGCTGGCGGCCGGATTCATCAAGGAGGTATTCCATCCCGAGTGGTTAGCTAACCCTGTACTAGTCAAAAAGAAAAATGGGAAGTGGAGGATGTGTGTAGACTATACTAGTTCAAATAAAGCATGTACTAAGAACCCCTTTTCGTTACCTCGTATCGATCAAATAGTTGACTCCACCGCGGGATGCGAAATTTTATCTTTTCTTGATGCTTATTCCGGTTACCACCAAATCAAGATGAAAGAGTCCGACCAGCTCGCGACTTCTTTCATCACCCCTTTCGGAATGTATTGCTACGTAATCATGCCTTTTGGCCTGAAGAACGCGGGGGCCACATACCAAAGATGTATGCTCCAGGTCTTTGGGGACCTCATAGGCAAGACGGTAGAGGCTTACTTAGATGACATTGTTGTCAAATCTAGGAAAGCAAGCGGCCTAGTTGCTGACCTGGAAGAAACGTTCCGATGCCTCACGGCAAAGGGGATCAGACTCAACCCTGAAAAATGCGTTTTCGGTGTCCCCCGAGGCATGCTCCTCGGGTTTATTGTGTCTGAGCGAGGGATCGAGGTGAACCCAGAAAAGGTCTCGGCCATCGCAAGCATGGGCCCGATTCGTAACCTAAAGGGAGTACAGAGGGTCATGGGATGTCTAGCCTCTCTAAGCCGTTTCATCTCTCATCTCGGGGAAAAAGGGCTACCTCTGTATAGGTTACTTCCGAGCATTTTTCCTCGACCCCCGAGGCCCAAGACGCCCATAACAAGCTCAAGGCTCTGCTCACCAACCCTCCCATTCTGGTGCCCCCCGCCAAGGGGGAACCGCTTCTTCTCTATGTCGCAGCCACTGATCAAGTGGCCAGCGCAGCTATCGTGGTCGAAAGGAAGGAAGAAGGGCATGCCCTGCCGGTCCAAAGATCGGTGTACTTCATCAGTGAAGTACTATCCGACACAAAGACCCGATACCCCCAAATCCAAAAATTGCTTTACGCAGTAGTCTTGGCCCGACGCAAGCTCCGCCATTATTTTGAGTCTCATCCGGTCTCGGTAGTGTCATCTTTCCCTCTAGGGGAAGTGATTCAGAACTGAGAAGCCAATGGTAGAATTGCTAAGTGGGCTATAGAGCTTATGGGTGATGGGATCACCTATGAGCCTCGGAAAGCCATAAAATTCCAAGTCCTAGCGGATTTTGTGGCAGAATGGACTGGGACTTAGCTCCCCCCACCACAGATCCAACACGAGTGCTGGACCTTGTACTTCGACGGGTCTTTGATGAAAACCTGGGCCGGTGCAGGCCTCGTCTTCATCTCACCCTTCAGGGTAAAGATGCGATATGCAATCCGACTCCACTTCCCCGCCTCAAACAATGCAACAGAGTACGAGGCCCTTCTCAATGGTCTCCACATCGCGATCAAGCTTGGGATCAAACGGCTCGAGGTCCGAGGCGATTCTAGACTCAACATCGACCAGGTCATGAAAGAGTCTAGCTGCCACGATCCTAAGATGGACGCGTACTGCAAAACGGTCCGACGCCTGGAGGAAAAGTTCGACGGCCTCGAGCTTAACCACGTGTTAAGAAAATACAATGAGGCCGCCGACGCGCTCGCCAAGATAGCGTCCGAGCGGGCCACGGTCCCCCCAGATGTTTTTGTCAGCGACCTCTACAAGCCTTCAGTCGACTACAAGGACGACGGGGGGTCGGGCGAACCCCCAAGCGAACCGGGCCCCGACCCCAAGGACTCCGCCGCTCAGGAACAGGAGGCCATGGACATCGAGTCCGAGCCCCCTGCGCCTGACGACTCACCAGATTGGCGCTACCCTTTGCTGCAACGCCTCGTCGATGGCACTTTGCCCCCAGACCAGGCTTAGGCAAGGCACATGGCTCGTCGCGCCAAGACCTTTGTCCTCCTTGACGGAGAGATGTACAAGCGCAGCCCCTCGGGCATCCTTATGCGTTGCATCCCACGACAGGAGGGAATCAAGCTCCTGCAGGACATACACTCGGGGGCTTGCGGCCACCACGCCGCGCCTCGGACGCTGGTAGGAAATGCCTTCCGGCAAGACTTCTACTGGCCCACCGCCGTGGCTGATGCCACGGAGATCGTGCGGACCTGTGAGGGATCCCAGTTTTATGCTCGGCAGATTCATCTCCCCGCTCAGGCCCTACAGACGATCCCCATCACTTGGCCTTTTGCTGTCTGGGGCCTCGACCTGGTCGGGCTTCTGCAGAAAGCGCCCGGGGGCTTCACCCACTTACTTGTCGCGATTGACAAGTTCTCCAAGTGGATTGAGGTCCGACCCATCACAAGGATCAAGGCCGAACAAGTAGTGCTGTTCTTCACGGATATTATCCACCGATTTGGAGTGCCGAACTCCATAATCACCGATAACGGCACACAGTTCACCGAGCGAAAGTTCCTGGAGTTCTGCGACAGGCACCACATACGTGTGGACTGGGCAGCAGTGGCTCACCCCAAGACTAACGGTCAAGTGGAGCGTGCCAATGGCATGATCCTCCAGGGTCTGAAACCCAAGATTTTCAAACGGTTGAACAAGTTTGGAAAAAGATGGCTCAAGCAGCTACCGGCCGTGGTCTGGAGTCTAAGGACTTCCCGAAGCCGAGCCACAGGCTTCACCCCATTCTTCATGGTCTATGGGTCAAAAGTCGTCCTCCCCACGGATCTGGAGTACGGGTCTCCAAGGGTACAAACCTACGACGAAAATAGTTGCAAAACGTTCCAAGAAGACGCGCTGGAACAGCTGGATGAGGCCAGAGACGTAGCCCTCCTACACTCCGCCAAGTACCTGCAGGCCCTCCGCCAATACCATGCGCGACGAATCCGAGGCCGAGCCTTTCAAGTCGACGACTTGGTGCTGAGGCTCAGGCAGAGCAACAAGGGTCGTCACAAGTTCACACCCCCTGGGAAGGGCCCTTCGTCATCGCCGAAGTCCTCCGACCCGGCACCTACAAGCTCGCCAATCAAGCAGGGGAGGTCTTCAAAAACGCGTGGAACATAGAACAGCTACGTCGCTTTTACCCTTAGAACTTTGTAAAAATTTCCATTTGTTCATCACCTTGAAAGAATAAATGAAAGTTCAAACTATATGACCATTTCTTTTTAAGTAAGCCTCGGACCTGCCTTACAGAGTCCGAGCCTTCCTCGGGGGCTACATAGGGGGGAACCCCCTGTGGCAACTCCAATTCTTTTTTCTTTTTTCGCACAAGTCAAGAGAACCCCGACCCAAGGTCTTTCCCCATTTCCTAAAAAGATTTAGGAAACCGAAAGATCCATCCCCTAAGTCTTAAGGTATGAGCCCATGGAAAGATCCGCGCTCACGAGCAAAGACAACCTCTAATCACCTTAGGGTCGGGGGGCGGATCCGGACTTCCAAAAATTACTAGGGAAAAAGGAAAAGGACTTAGGCTCGGGGACTCCGGCTAGCGCAGACTCTAAGTAGCTCACCCAACCTCGTGCTGCCGAGGTCGGGTCGGCATAGGAAAAAGGAAAACAAGACACTTAAAGCTTAAAAGGAACAATCACATAAACATTCATACTTAGCATTGACATTGTATATACACAATACAAGGCCCACTGGCCTTCGATGTTTACAAAAAAGAAAAAGAAATCTAACTTAAAGGGCCTTGCTGCCCTGCCTGCGCAGGCCCTTGCGCGCCGAGGGGGGGAAGCTCCACCTCGTCGTCGAAGAAGGCGGCCAAAGCACCTCCCGGGGCGGCTGCGGCATCTTCAAGCCTCTACACCTCCTCCTGGGCCTCCGATTCGTCATCAGGGAGGACGTAGCCCTCACAGACTGCCGGCAAGTCAATGCTGACGTAGTGAGAGCTCACCACCGCCACGGCTTTCCTTACCCCGACGTGGAGCGCCTCCCTCATCTTCTCCCTAGCCCGGGAGTAAAGGGCTTCGACCCGACTCCGCAGCGACGACCCCGACGCCGCCACCCCGAGCCCCTCGCACGCCGAGGTAACCATGGCTTCAAGAGTCGAGCGGTCTGAAACCTCGGCATCAAGGGACCTCTGCAGGGCCTCGGCAGCAGAAGTCGCCTCGACCACCTTCCTCTCTGACTCTGTTAAAAAGCAGAACAAGAAAAATGAGAAGTCAGGAAGACTAACCCAAAGCGCAAAGGGGGCCAAGGTAAAAAACACAGGTCTTACCCTCGGCTCGCTTCTCGTTCTCCGCCGAGCTCCGATACCAGCGGGCCACCTGACTCTGAGCAGCAGCAAGGTCGGCCTGAGTCTGGTTCAGGGCAAGGTCTTTTTCGGCGAGCAAAGCCTCAAGCCGAGCAACCTTGCCCTTATACCTCTCAGCCACCGCCTTCTGCACCTCGGATTCCTGGGTAAGGATCCCGACCCTCTCCTCCAGGGGGGCGAACTTGTCCCGGGCCTCCTGAGCCTCGGTTGCCAGTGCGGAGCACTTCTGCCGAAGCTCGGCAGAGATCTCGCACTCCTTAGCGAGCTCCCCCTCAGCCGCCTCCCGAGTAGCCCTTTCATTCTCACAGGTCGCCCAGGCATCTCTTTCCCTGCGGAGAAAGACTGACTTCTCTAGGGATGTAGCCTTGAGCGCCTACAAAACTGGAAGTCCCACAGGGAGTCAGAATGGCAAAATAAAGCAAAAAACACTTCACAACGTGGGAGGAAGCCTTACCTGGGCCAGGTTGTACATGTTCCAGCTCACGAGCTCAGAAGCTCGATTGATCGCCTCGACGTTGGCACGCCCGCATGCGTCCAGACCCTGCCAGAGGTAAGCCTCCGACGGGTCATCCAGAACAAATCTGGCCCCTCCCTCTATGTCCTCGAGGTTGGGCCAGAATACGGGGCTCTTGCCCCATTGGGCGTCGCCTTCCCCTCCTGCCGTAGGGGCCTCAGGCGCCGTACTGGACGCCACGATGGCTCGACCTTCCTCAACCTGCACAGGCCGGACCGCGCCGCCCGGACCCGCACCCGCAGATGGAGTCATAGCCGCGGGGGTACGAGCTGTCTCCCCTGGTCTTTGGGGTCTCGGCGCCCCCGTCTCCTGCCCCCGACGGTGCTCCTCCTCCTCGTAGCTCAGAGGGGGCGGTGACTTCGGCCTTGCCGACCCAGGGGTCGATTGCACCCCCCTCTTTATGGCCTTCAGGGGGCTAACAGCACTGGCATCGCCTTGTACTTCTGGCTGAAAAGATAACACGAGTCAGAAGAAAGAGAAAAACAAAAAATCAACGAAAGGATCAGAAATCCTATACGTACCTCGCTCGGGGGGCAGCCTTCTTCTGGGAGCTTGGAGCTCCTTGGGGGCCTCCCGAAGCACCAGGGGCCGTTGGCCGGACCCCCGTCTCACCAGCGGATGGCGCGGGAACCTCAACGGCAGTCTCAGCCTGCGATGCCTCCACCAAGCCGCCCGCTTCTGCCCCGGACACCGGGCGGGGCTCGACCGGGCTCTCTGGCGCTACCGGTTGTGGGGGCACCTCGAATCCGCCCCCTGACGCCTTCTCCCCCTCCTGGGGACCCACGGGGACTGAACCCTCCCGAGGGGCGCTGTCCTCGTCATCTACAATAATGTGGGGGACGGTCTGCCCGACCCCGGCGCCTGGGACCCCTCGAGGGCCTCAGACCCCCCTCGGGCCTTCGACCCCTCTAGGATCTCGATCCCCCCGCCGACAGGGGGGATCACGTCATCCTCCTCCGCCAGCTCATCAAGCCAGTCGGCGTCATCTCCCCCACCCTCTATCTCCGAGACTGAAGTCTCGGGAGAGGGGGGCGGGGCGACCCCCGCCTTCTCGGCTTAACGGTGGTTCTTGGCGGAGATCTCCCGTCGTTGCGCTTTCCACGCTGCCTTGGCCTTCTTGTCCTCCTTGGCCTTCTTCTGTTCCTCATTCCGGGCCCGATTCTTGGCCCGGATCTCCTTGTCCTCTGGGACAGGGGGCAGGGAATCCCTGACGATTCCCATCCTCTGTAAACAAGCAGTGGTCAAGGAAAGAAGCAGGGGGGAAAAGGAAATAAGCACGAAAGACAACACCTTACCAGAGAAATGTAGCCCTTCTCGGGGCACATGGGCACCACCCGGGAGTTCTTCATATCCGGGTGCGTCGTCTTCTCAACCCAGGCGGTGATGTCCGACGCCGATATCAGCTCGGCCAACATCTTCGTTCCGGCCCAAGGGACGTCCCGGGTCATCTTGAACATAAATGCTCGCCGCTGCGCCAGCGGAAGCAGACTCCTCTTGTGAAACGCCGTCGTTACCATGGCCATGGTGACACGGGCGTCCCGCAGCTTCTCAAGCCCCGCAAGAAGCGGGGCGAGTCTCTTCTGCTCCTCCGTGGGAGCACCCCACACCCACTTCTGGGGGGACTCCGTCACCATCTTCCCGGTGTATGCCGGGAGCAGCCCGCCGTCGTTTCGGAGGTAGAACCACCCGTTCTGCCACCACCTGTTCGACGAGGGCATCGCACTCCCGATGTACTGGGAGGACCGCTGCTGGCGGAGCTGCAACGTGCAACTGCCAATCCGTAGGGTGAACTTCTCCCCTCCCACGTAGCGGGCGGACATCTCCGCCTTGAAAAGGTGAAGCCAGAGGTTCCAATGGGGAGGAACCCCTCGCACACCGTGGCGAAGACGGCCGCCTGCATCATCGAGTTGGGGTTGAGGTTGTGCAGCTCCACCTCGTAATAGTGGAGAATCGCCCGAATCAGGCGACCGGCTGGAGTTCCGAACCCCCGGTCTAGGAACGACAGGAAGCAAACCACATAGCCCGGAGGCGGGTTTGGTTCCCTGTCATTCGCCGAGGGGACAATCCACTTCGGCAGCTCGACGTCCGTAAGGGGATGGAGAATCCCGGCCTTCAATCGGGCGTCCAGCGCAAACTTGGTCACGTTGCAGGGCGGCCATGCCTCAATGCCGGCCATGGCTTTGGGTGGGGAAGGGCGTCCGCGCGGCAAAGGTGGAAAAGATGGCGGCAGGAGAAAAGGCAGGAGGCGAGAGCTCTTTTGCGTAGGAGCAGGAGGAAAGAAACCAAGTCCCCTGCGGCCGCTTTTATAGAGGGAGGACACCACGGCCACACCACCCGCGCAGAAGTCCAAGGGGAAAAAAGAGCAACCGTCGCCCAATTCACGCCAGGTGAAAAATTCGAAGCGCCAACTCCCTCCAATTCTCACGCCCGCTGCACGCGCACATTAATTTCGCAGGCGAAACGTCCCATCCGATCAGGGCACAACAGCACAGCCGTTTCGATTCCCCACGCGCCGCGCCTCAAAAGAAGCGCTCTGAAAAGTTATGTCAGGGCGCTTCCTTCCAAGGGGGCGGCGCTCGACCCCCCGCTGACAAAACGTCGTACGGCGGTCTCCGTCGGGCGCGGCTTTCGTCTCACCCGACCCCATGATGACCCCGAGCGAAAAATCGCAAGGCGGTTCCTGTTAGGCGCAGATTCCGTCTCGCCCGACCCCGATGCTGCAAACAAATCGAGAAAGCCTTTTCAAGGCCAAAAATCCCCAGGCCATGGCCACCTACGTTCCAGAGGTTGCGAAGACTGACCTGCAAAAACAGGTTCGAACAGTCGCCTCAGGATGACTGAGCGAGGGATGACTGAAGATGAGCATGATAGAGGCCAAGGTCCGAGCCCCACAAGGGGTCGGCGCATCTTTCCCAGTCATGTCCGAGACCCATAGGGGTGTCACGCGAGTGGGATCCCATCGAGGGAGGCACCGAGCCCTCGGAACCTAGCGAACGGTTCTGACATCCACCGTGACTGCCCTTGGGTATTTTTGAGATGTGCCTATAAGGCCACTAGCCGACCCCTATCGAATGGGACTCGGACATCCACTTGGATCTACCCGCTTGCAGCTCCTAGGGAAGCGTCGATACTCGCCCATCGAGGGTAGTACGGTGCAACCCACCCCTCCTCCGAGTGAAAGGATGAATGAGGGACGTAATTACTAAGACAAGAAAGAACCTGATCGACCCTTATGGGGAAAGGGCTCGGGGGCTTCCTCACACCAGGGGAACAGGCTCTACGTGTAGAGAACACGTAACCTATCCCTCAAATACTCCCGACTCTGTCACTCAGGGGTAAAAGCCTTTGAAGGAATAACACCATTCCTCCAAAAGGCTCGGGGGCTACACCCGGCGGGTGCGCTCGCGCGCACCCTCCGAAGGAAAGTAAAAAGATTCCCGGTCAACAAAGATCCCTTAGGAAAGAACCTCTGAAGAGGTGACCTCACCACTTCAGAGGCTCGGGGGCTACTGTTGGGTACCATAAAAAGGGATACCCAGATCAGAGCAATAAAAAATCACAAAAGGTTAAGCAAGTCCCCCAGGATCACCAGGACGTGGGCCCCAGCCATCTACTCCCTCGTTCTCGAGCCCAAAACACGCCTCGCCCGACCCCCTGGACCCCCTGGGCCTCGGGCGCAAGTTCTGTCTCGCCCAAAACCGCAACCAGAGGAGGCAAATCATCAAGGACGGATGGGCAGACTATGAAGGAGAAGTGGTAAGGTGTGAAGACATACAGCTTGAACAGAATTATCCAGAGGAGACCGTAGCACCAAGTCAGGTGTGAAGAGAGAAGATAACTATACACGAAGAAGAGGCGCCGCCGGAAGCACCGACTACGCCACCCAACGAATCCCAGGACAACTAGAAAACGGAGAGTCCCGTTCGGAGGACTTAAAAACACCGAACGCCTTGCCAAGAGGTAAACTTGGTAGTTATCCTTTTCCTTTCAATTATTTTAAACAGTTTGCTTAGTTAATCATATTCATACTATCCTAAAAAGAAAATAAAAATGTTAAAAAATAGTAAGCCCCATGTGAGTATACGAGTGGCATGAAACCCATAAGTACATTCACTGTGGTGGCATAAAAATAAAATAAATATTTTTTCTGCTCCATAAAATAAAAATATAAAATAGAGAGTAATATTTATTGAGGAGGCTCAACATGATAAAGGCTAGATATTTATGCTAACACTTAATCAGTTTCACAAAGCTTTGTTGTCTATTTGAGCTCCACAGAATTCAAGAATCAAGAAGACTAGCAGACGGAGGACATTCTAATCGTTGTGTGTCGACTTTCAAATACACCTCTACCACCTGCTAGCTACATCAGAAGAAATTACGTCAAAATTCAGCTTAGGAGAGAGCACCCCCATTTATCCCGCTAAGTATTTCTATCTATCTTTATACTTATACTATATTAAAATATAATATACATAACTATGAAAAACCAAATAAAGATTTTGAGCTTATATATATATATATAAAAAAATCTTAATAATAAAACTGTAGCATGCATATGATGAATAGTTGCTCTGCGTAATTTTTAAAATTTGAAGTTCTCTCTCAAGTTTAGACATAACTGTTATAATTTAAAGCTTGCTCTAAACCTAAACTTGTAGGAAGAAAACTTGATCTGAAGTCTAGGTTGTTAACGGATATGATATGGGAAGGTTGAGCTGCTGTTTATCTGTTCCTAGAGATGCTAGAATTCTGGAGAATTTTATCTTTTAAAATCTTTAAAATGTTGCATGATGAGTTCCTGTATGATGAGAGTTTAAATTCCTGCCACAGCCATATATACATGCTTGCTAGACTTTGAGCCACACATTTAATTTTTATTGCATATGATCATTGAGTGTGGTCAAGCTGTGTAGACCCTTAGGAGCTTGTCATGTGGTTAAATCAAGATTCACTTGCACGTTCACTCACACATGTTGCTTCTTCTCCGGAAGTACGCATCCACATATATACACCCATTTCCATCTCGAGAACCACCCAAAAGTATTCTACTCCTAATCCGCGAGAGAATAGCCAAAAACATTTTTGTTTTTTCCCTGTAAAATAAATGCTCAAGTTATCTTGGTTACTACCACTTGCTATATTATTTCAGGAGATGAGTGCTCTAAAAAAAGAAAAAAAATACGAGGAAATAAAAAGGGGCAAGTGCCTGGAACCTCGAAAGAAAAGAAAAAGTGAGACGAGAGGTAAAAATGGACAAGTGTCCGACAGTAGAATTAGGGGTACAAGATACCCACCTAAGAGGAAAGAAAAAGAAGAGCATCTCATTCTCCTCACAAAGTTGCAAAAAGCAAAGAAGGTATTTATCCCCTCAAAAGAGCAAAAGTAGAATTAGACTTTCACCAGTGTTATCATTATCATCACCATACACCATTCATTCACCACACATGCACATCTTGATTTGACCAATTTGCTTGTTTCTTTGGATCCATGGTTTGACTATGCAATAAATGTCTTGTGAGTATGTATACTTTATCCCCCACCTATGAGCTTAAGATATTAAAGCGTTATTAGAGTAGGGTGAGAGAGAAGGCAATGTCACTATGCCTTATGCCATAAATGCTACATATTTTGAGAGAAGGCATATACCATCACTGCCTTGGTAAGGATCCAAAAATACCACAAAAGAGAGATCTAAGAGAGTCATACAAGGAATCTCTGAGTTTTATTTGAAAATCTACAAAAACTCCAGAGCTATAGCTGATCAAGAATAAGAGACATGGCACTTGACTAGACTGTTCTATCTTTTAACTACTCAAGACAGAAGTGACGGTTACAAGTCCCATGGTAAAAGGTAAAATAGGTAAGTTTTAAGTCTTGACAGTTTACTCTAACTCAGAGATAAGACCTCATTTGAAAGCATGTGTACCGTCAATTTTTAAAGGTATTGCAACAACTTTTGATCCATCACTGAGATTATCCTTGCTTAGGGACGAGCAAGAGGTAAGCTTGGAGGACTTTGTTGACAGTCCTTAAGTATCAAATATAATTAATAAATAAACAAAGAAAAGGATCCAAATGCAACTGACATCCAGACTTAGGGTTTTATCTGACAGAATTCCACGAGTTTTGGTGTTTGTCTATTTCTGCAGGAGGGTTATCAGGAATTATTGAAGAAAGGCCCACACGTCGGGTTTACATAGAGATATTAACGTGTCGCGCAATTATCTTACATCTAGAAGAGTCCAGAAGCCACGGGAACGAACGGGAGACCGGACGGGCTCGGGGGTAGGGCGCCCGCCCTGGCCTTTCCTCCAATCACGGCCAATCTCGCGGATCATGCTCCACCGACCTAAAGGATCAAGGATAATCGTTCAATCAATGTCGGTTTGATCCGACGGCCCACATTCACTTGGAAGGACTATATAACCAGACCCCCTGGCCCCTGGAGGAGAGCACCTCTCAACCCTAATTCATTATTCATCAGGGAGAAGAAGCCTCTGATCAAGCCCTAGAGCCACCACATCAATTAGATCTCTAGATTAGCATAGCTACATAGGATTAGAACTAGAAGGAGTCAATCTTCGATTGGTTTCCGGATCTGTCAAGAGGATTATTGGTAATTCTCTATTGTTCTTCAATTGTTCATCTTTGTTCTTCAATATTATGAATATGACTTTGTTCTACTTCAACATATTGATTATGACTTTGCTCTACTTGTTTATATTCGCAATTATATTGTTCCTAGTTTATCATAGTTATATACTTGGCTTAGTTAGATTGGAATTATATACATGTTTAGGATCGTATAGCGTTTATCCATCAGATCTATGGGTAAATGATAGATATTGTGTAGGCGTGGTTCTTATACGGTATTTATCTGCGATTGTACCCTATATGCCAAATCGCGAGGTAGTTCGTGGTAGTGACAGCTCCATTGATTCTTATATAGTCCCCCTCTCGTGTATTGGGCTGGTAGAGCAACATTATTACAGGGGAGTGATTGCGATGTTTCTCATATTCCTTGATAATATCAGTATGCATGGGCGTAGTCCTGTCTCACAATGATTGCTAAGTATAATTGCACTAACTATGATATGCTAGACTGTATAGTTGAGAATAACTTAGGAAATATTCTTGTAGTTCGTCCTAATACCATGCTAACGACTTGCTAGAATATCTAATTGAGGTGCTTATCATATTTATATGTGGCTAAGTTATGCTGATCAGATTAATTATCTTTGTCACTATCCATTACTTTATATATCCTTTATGTGACACTTATCCCTATATGAAAGAGATAGATAAATGTTCTCAATTATACATGCAATGAAAGATACTCAATCTTATATTCCATTCTATAATCAACATTTATGATTACTAATCCCTTCCTAGTGGTAAAAATATAAATAACGATATCTGGAATACTTTCTGGTTAAAATGCTACATCGGTATTAGTCTGTGCGCTTGCAGATCCCATTTATTATTTATTTAGAAGAGCAATTGCATATTTCAATACCGCGTCTTTCATGTCATGCTGGGGATGACAACTTGGCTTAAGTGGTATGAGGGATAGGTTTGGCATTTTTGGCGCCGTTATCAGAATTAGAAAACTAAGTCTACTTTTGGTAGTGACGTTAAGAATGCCCAACAAGCAGCAGAATGTCAGGTACAGCAACCAGAGTCGGAAGATGAGTCAGCGTTACAACAACAACCAAGTGCAGCGCCCCGCTAGTCAAGCGCCTCGTCAGAATGCCCCTGCACCATCATGCTCTCACCAAAACTCCAACATTGTCCCAGCAAAGCCCAATGCCAACCCCACCCCACTGGAAATACTTGCTTCAAGTGTGGTCAGCTTGGACACTACGCGAATGCTTGCCCCCAGATGCAGAAGAACAACAACAATGGAAGGGTGAATCATGTGAAGCTAGAAACTCCTAAGGAGGCTCTAGATGTGGTAGTTGGTACGTTCCTTGTCAACTCTTGCCCAGCTACTGTTTTGTTTGATACTGGAGCATCACATACTTTTATAAGTGTACAGTTTTTTGAGAAACATAGTATAGCCACTTGTACCATGCAAAACACCATGATAGTTAAATCACCTAGGGGAAAGATGCATACTAATACTTTGTGTCTGGGAATGAGCATTAAAATAAGGGGGGTAGATTTTCCTGTCGATCCTATTGTGTTGGGTTTAGAAGGTTTAGATATGATTTTGGGAATGAGATAGTTGGCCAAGTTTAAGGGTACTATTCAGTGTGGTGAGAAGTCAGTTGCTCTAACAGCACCTAGTGGGAACATAATTGAGGTTAGAGTTTCTATGTCACCTAGCAGTGAAGGAACAGTTTACCATGTGAGCAGTGGGTCAGTAGAGGATATCCGAGTTGTGAAAGAGTTTCCTGATGTGTTTCCAAAGGATTTGCTAGGTATGCCACCTGACCGTGAGATTGAATTTATTATTGATTTATTGCCTGGTACTGCACCCATATCTAAGAGACCTTATAGAATGGTTGTTAATGAGTTAGAAGAACTTAAGAAACAATTAAGGGAGTTACAGTCTAAAGGGTATATCTGTCCTAGTTCCTCACCTTGGGGAGCTCCAGTTATCTTTGTAGAAAAGAAGGATGGGACACAGAGGATGTGTGTAGACTATACATCTTTGAATGAGGTCACAATTAAGAACAAATACCCTTTACCTAGAATAGAGGACTTGTTTGACCAGTTGAAAGGAGCTTGTGTGTTTTCCAAGATAGATCTGAGATCATGTTATCACCAGTTGAGGATTAAACCTAGCGATATTCCAAAGACTGCCTTCACCACCAGATATGGACTTTATGAGTATACAGTTATGTCATTTGGTTTAACTAATGCTCTAGCTTACTTTATGTATCTGAGGAATAAAGTTTTTATGGAGTATTTGGATAAGTTTGTGGTAGTCTTTATTGATGATATCCTGATCTACTCCAAGACTGAGGAAGATCATGAGGAACACCTGAGATTTGTTTTGTAGAAGTTGAGAGAACATCAGCTCTATGCCAAGTTGAGTAAGTGTGACTTCTGGTTGAAGGAAGTGTCTTTTCTGGGTCTTGTCATTTCAAATGGTGGAGTTGCTGTTAGTCCGAAGAATGTGGCAGATGTTCTTAAGTGGAGTCCACCTCAGACAGTTGGAGAAATCAGAAGTTTTCTAGGAATGGCTGGTTACTATCGGAGATTCATTGAGGGATTCTCTAGTATTGCTAAGCCAATCACTGCTCTGTTAGAAAAGGGTAAGCCATTCAAGTGGAATGAGCAGTGTCAGGCTAGTTTTGAGGAGTTGAAGAAGAGGTTGACTACTGCACCAATTCTGACTTTGCCTGATGTGACTAAAAGTTTTTCTATCTATTGTGATGCTTCCAAGCAAGGTTTGGGATGTGTACTGATGCAAGAGGGAAAGGTGATTGCCTATGCATCTAGACAGTTGAAGAAACATGAGGTGAATTATCCGACCCATGATCTTGAGTTAGCAGCGGTGGTCCATTCACTGAAGATCTGGAGACACTATATTCTGGGTCATAAGTGTGACATTTACACGGATCACAAGAGTTTGAAATACATCTTCACTCAGAATGACTTGAACTTGAGACAGAGAAGATGGTTAGAATTGATCAAGGATTATGAACTGGAGATTCATTACCACCCTGGCAAAGCTAATGTAGTTGCTGATGCTCTGAGTAGAAAGAGCCAAGTGAATATGTTGGAAGCCACGGAGTTACCAATGGAACTACTGGTACAATTTGAATATCTCAATTTGGGGTTTGTTGCCAACACCCAAGGTACTTCTATGGATATAGAACCAACCCTTGAGCAAGATATCAGGAAGGGTCAGAAAGAGGATGAAGAGATCAAAAGGATTCTTAAGTTGTTAGAGGAAGGTAGAGCACCTGGATTCAGAGTTGATCAGGAAGGAATTGTTTGGCACAAGGACCGATTGTGTGGTGCTTAATATTCAGAGAATCAAGGATGTGATACTGAAAGAGTGCCATGAGTCTGCCTACTCTATTCATCCAGGAGGTACTAAGATGTACCAGGACTTGAAGCAACATTATTGGTGGCCTGGTATGAAGAAAGATATTGGAGAATATGTGGCATTGTGTGACACTTGTCAAAGAGTGAAAGTGGAACATTAGAGGCCAGCAGGATTGCTGCAACGGTTGAAGATGCCCGAGTGGAAATGGGATGAGATCAGCATGGACTTCATAGTGGGATTGCCTAAGTCTCAACGATGTTATGACTCTATATGGGTTGTAGTAGATCGATTGACCAAGGTAGCTCATTTCATACCGGTCAAGGCTACTTACCATGGAGGGCAGTTACCAGAAAAGTATATGGAACGAATTGTGTGTCTACATGGAGTTCCTAAGAGAATTGTATCTGATAGGGGTACACAGTTTACTTCCAAGTTTTGGGAGAAGCTACATGATGCAATGGGAACCGAACTCAGATTCAGTACAGCTTATCACCCTCAGTCCGATGGTCAAACCGAGAGAGTCAACCAAATAGTGGAGGATATGCTCAGGTCTTGTGCTTTGCAGTATGGAGATAGTTGGGATACTAGTTTGCCCTACGCTGAGTTCTCCTATAACAATAGTTATCAGACTAGTCTTAAGATGACTCCTTTTGATGCCTTGTATGGAAGAAAGTGTAGAACTCCGTTGTTCTGGAACCAGACTGGTGAAAGGCAAGTGTTCGGCCCTGATTCATTGAGAATAGCCGAAGAGAAAGTTCAGTTCATCCGACAGACTTTGAAAGCTGCTCAGTCTAGACAGAAAAGTTATGCAGATGTGAGACGAAGGGAACTTGTGTTTTAGGCAGGTGATTACGTATACCAGAAAGTGTCTCCGATGAGAGGTCTAAAGAGGTTCAATGTCAAGGGAAAGCTAGCTCCTAGATATGTTGTTCCTTTCAAGATTTTGGAAAGTAGAGGAGAAGTGGCTTATCAGCTTGAGTTGCCTGCTAGTCTGTCCAATGTGCACAATGTTTTCCATGTCTCCCAATTCAAGAAATGCTTGAGAGTGCATGAGGAACAGTTGCCATTAGAGGAACTGGATTTACAGGATGATCTAACCTATGAAGATAGTCCTATCAAAGTTCTGGAAGCAGTAGAGAGAATTACCAGGAGTAAAACTATCAGGATGTGTAAAGTACAATGGAAACATCATTCTGAGGAAGAGGCAACTTAGGAAAGAGAAGATGATCTGATATCAAAAAACCCTCAGTTATTCGCTGGTTCATCCTAATCTCGAGGACGAGATTCTTTTAAGGGGGGTAGGTTTATAACACTCCAAAATTTGAATTTCAAATTTTAGTTTAAATTTGATTTAATTTTGGCTTAGTTTTAATTTTTGGGAATTTATTAAATAATTTACAAAAATAAATAAAATAAAATATAAGGTAGAAACATGCTTGTGTGCATTCATGCTGCTGCATAATTTTTTTTGCTTGATTCTTTCTGCTTATGCTTGTTTAAGTTTTGGAGCATGAAAGGAAATAGAATAAACTGTTTAAAAAAAAGAGAAAAGGGCAGCGCCCCCTCTCCTGGGCCGGCCTCCCTCTCCCCTCCCCTTCGGCCGCGGCCTAGCATGCAGCAGCGCGCGGCCTAGCAGCAGCACCCGCGGCCCGCAGCGCAGCGGCCCAGCCGCGCAGCAGTGCCCTAGCGCGCGCCCCGCTCGCCCGCTGCATCTGCCACCCGCAGCCACTGACGCGTGGGCCCCGTAGGTGGGACCCACCGCCGTCTCCTACCTCCGGCCGAGTCGGACTCAGGGCGCAACCGCCGCCCCGGCTTCCGCGCCCGCGCGCACCCCTAGGTTCGCCGCGCCCTATAAATAGCGCCGCCACTCACCCTCGCGTGCCCCTACGCACCCCGAGCCGCCTAAAGCCCTAACCCTAGCCCTAACTCGCCGAGTTCGCGCCGCCGCTGCCTATACTGCCGCCGCCGTTGGCCTCGTCGTCGAACCCATCGCGCCGCCGTCCCTTTCGCCAAGGTGAGCCAAGCATCGAGTCCGTCGCGTCTTGCCGACCCCGCCCGTGCCTCCGGCGTGTTCTCCCGTGTGCCAAAACGCCATCCCGGTGAGCTCCGGCCCGCGGCCATGCCGCGCCGCCGCGGCCGGCCGTCCGCGCCGCCCCGCCCCGCAGGCGCGGTACACCGTGGACCGCGGCCTATCGCCCGCGCGCGCGGTCCACAGCGCCGCCATGGACCGGCCAATCGCGAGCTGCCACGTGGCCGGCCAGCTCGGCCACCCGCGCCGCCCCCTGCGTTTTGCAAAAAAGTCCCCGCCTTTATTCAAAATTAACCCGCCGTCCTATGCAGTTCAAAAATAATTAGATTTATGCCCTTAGTTTTGCAGTTTAACCCCTGGCTCTGTTTGAATTTATAGTTTTCATCCAAATCTCTTTTTAATTCAGTTTTAATTAGTTCTAATTACGAAAAATAGTTCAGCTAATCTACAGATTTGTCATCCAACTTGTTTTAGCCATAACTTTTGCGTCTTAGCTCCGATTTAGGTGATTCTGGTCGCTATAGTTTTCTTTCGTCGAGTAGAATACAGTAGTGCAGTTGCTTTCTGTTTTCGAATGATTTGGTGTACTATTTCTGATTAAGCTTGTTTGTTTGCATGTATTGCTTCGATTGTGTGATGATTGTCGCATATAGCCAACGAGACGCTCGTGAAGGAAGAGGATCAGGATCCCGCTGAGTTCGAGCAACCCGACTACGATCAAGGCAAGTGGAGACACCGTTTGATCATTTTGAACCTACTCATTAATGTCATTTACTTTATATGGATGTGTCCAATGAATGCAAACCCTAAGGACATGACTAGCTTTACTTACCATTCCTTGTTCACCTGGGGTTATGTATATTGGTAGTCTAGGCTATACTAGGTTTGCTTAGCTGCTCTACTCACTTACACACATGCCTAAAACAAGTAATCCTCTCTACTCAACTTGATGCTTAAACTGTGCTGAATCTTTGGTCACTGCGGTGATGGCGATGTTGGATGCTTACAAGCATCGTGATGATGGTGGTGACAGGGGGAGCGGGTACTGTTGGTGGTCCGGTTTGCCGGGCGTACCCGTCTCTGCTCTCCGTAAGGACTTCGTCATGGAGCGGCCCCCTAGGAAATACAGTGCAGCTCCAAGCTATATGGCTCTAGCTTGACTAATTAGCAGGACCTCCACTAGTAGGGTGTTACTTTCTGGGTAGGCGTGAGGAAGTAACTTGGCTATGGGTATCGACTGTCGAGCGCCCCGGCAAAAACTTGCGAGTGGCATCCTATTAGTTGGACCCTGTGAAAGGTCTCGTAGTGAGACCCTGCCTGCTCACCTTGGCAGTGTTTTGGGGAGTCATGACACCGGGCAAATGGGAATCACGATTTGGAGTGAACGTGCACACCTCTGCAGAGTGTAAAACTGATATATCAGCCGTGCTCACGGTCACGAGCGGCCCAGACTCTCACATGATGAGCAAATTGGATTCACTGATACTTGGAGATGGAACTTGGCGAGGTTGCTACCTCGTGTTTTGGCGGAATGGCTATTCCGTGTTGGCAGGATTGCTATCCTATGTTAATTATTGGGGTTAATCCCTGGACTGTAATGATTATTAGGTTAGTCTCTAAAAGATGCTAATTACTACTTACACTAATTAAGGGTTGGGTTTATGCTACTCATAATTAGTAGTAGGTTGTTCTAATAACAGTCATAATTAAAAGTGATCAACTAAAATGCTACCTCAGTCAAACCAAGTCAGCTTTACCTTGTTTTAAGCCTTGCATGTCATTACTTTCCGTCTGTGCTTGCTGAGTTCGACATGAGCTCACCCTTGCTATAATCATTAAAGGTTGCTCGGACGATCAGGAGTACAATTGTGATTTCCCTGAGGACTACCCTGAGTCACCTAGTTGTTAGGCTCGTGTGGTTCTGCCATCGACCTTCCTGTGGCAAGGTGGTCCTGCTACGTCGGCGTCTAGTTCCCCTTTTCTTTATGGAACAATTTAGCTTATGCTTCCCATTCGCACTTTGATATACATTTTGGCTTGTAATAATGGTACTCTTACTCTCATTTATGTAATACGTTTGAACACTGTGTTTTGTACCATTGATGATGTCAATCTATGTGTGTGAATTTGAGATCCTGGCGCACATGTGATTTGGCACCCGAATGTTCTTTTACATCCGGGTGTGACACAAATCCACTTGGAATCACTCCCAATCTCACAAAGATGAATAATCTATGAAGGAGATGAGTGGGATGTGTTTGCTTAGGCTCACAAGGATGTCTAGTAGTCAAGAATGCCAAGAGAGTGAGCCCCAAACCGGCCAAACACGTATATATAGCCCCTCAAACAAATTGAGTCGTTGGCTCTTTCACTGGGCAAAACACGGGGTCACCGGATGCTCTTGAAAGGGCACCGGACGCTAGCCAACGTTAGCCACGTGTCGCCTTTTGAAACTCTCATGTCAGAGTCTAATGGTAACCTGCAGAGCACCGGACGCTGAGCAAGTTGCCACCGATCCTAAACTCAGGAAGGTCTGCAAACGCACAAGGTCACCGGACGCTGAGCACCGGACGCTTCAGCCTACGTCCGGTGCTCACCGAACTTAAACCCACGGAGCACTGCAAAACGCACGGACATTGGACTCAAACACCGGATGCTCCAGCCTGCGTCCGGTGCCTAGCGTCCAGTGCCTTACCCTAGCTGAGCAAGGCATTATCAGCACCGGATGCTCAGACTCAGCGTCCGGTGCTCTAGAAGTCAGCGTCCGGTGAGTGTTCTTCAGCGAGAAACACTCCCGCGACTTGTCCAACTTTCCCACCGGCGCAATAGAAGATATGCACTTCATTTTCTTGAAAAGCGCCGAATCCACATTCAAACTCCACCTCCTTTCCAAAGTGTGCCAACACCACAATGTGTAAACCAACATGTGCACGTGTGTTAGCATTTTCACAATCATTTTCTTCGAAGGAGTTAAGTTAGCTCACTAGGTTCTAAATGCATGCACATGAACAATGACACCTAGTGGCACTCGATAACTGCTTAGCCAAAGAATTCCCCTCTTTATAGTACGGCTATCTATCCTAAATGTGATCACACCCTCTATGGTGTCTTGATCACCAAAACCAAAACCCTAAGCAATACCTTTGCCTTGATTTCCATAGGGTTTTGTTTTTCTCTTTCTTGTTTTCCAAGTTGATCACTTGATCATCTTGTGGTCATCATCATCATCACCATGGTCATCTCTTGCTCCATCACTTGGCATGTACCAACCTTATTAAGTCTACACACACTTAGTATAGAGGTTAGTACTAGAGTTTCATCAATTATCCGAAACTAAACTAGGGCTTTCACCTATTCTTGTTCTTGCATAGCTACTGGACTGAAACTGAATGTGTTTACCTATAATTACTGCATGTTCTTGCATAGCTACTAGACTAAAAATGAATGTGTTTACCTACTGGCTGCTGTTAGCATCTGAAAAATTATTATTACTACAACTACCCTCTACCAATCTAACTAATATTTCTCCTCATATATAGGGTACTAGTTCTTCTCATGTTGGCTCGGATTCAACTAACGATGACAATGCCACAGATGGCCAAGATGAAGACAATGCCGCACGCCGAGTTGCACTGGAAATAGTGAACCGCCATTGTGGATACCATGTGTTGACACTTCTAACACCACTTGGATACTAGGTTGTCATCCCCAGCATGGTGCCAGAGTGTACAAAGGTATTTATGAATATGGAGGCTCTCTAGAAAATAATCTATTCTATCCACAAGCGCACAGATAAAATACCTCATTGTAGCATTTCACCAGGAAAGTATTCCAGGTATCGTTATTTATAATTTTGCTTAAGAGGACAAGGGTGAAATGAAGATAAGGATTTAATCTATCAAGGCATAGACTAGAGATAAACTTGCAAGAACATGATTACTAATGAGGAACTCGTCACATAGTCACTTATTTTGGCAGGTGGTAAGCCATAATAATAATGATAATGAAATATAAGCTCATGGGTAAATAACACAGCGATTAGAAAATAGACTACTCCTCATATATGTAAGGTGACGTTGGATTAGCTAGAGAATGGATTCTAAGTTATCCACTATCTACTAAGTCACAATCTACTCTAGTTATCTACAAGATCATATATAGTATAAAAGACTCTTCATTCATGTATAAGGAACATTGCTAAAGTAAATCAGAGCATCGCAAGACTTACTCCGCAATACAAATTCTGCCTGTCCTATCAACGGAGGGTGGACTATATAAGAATCAACGAAGTTGTCACTATCGCGAACTACCACACAACCCGGCCAATAGGATACATTTGCAGGTAAATAACATCTAAGCACCACGCCCACATGTGATCTACCACTTAACTCCCACGTGTCAAGAGCTAAGCGCTTTGCAAACTTATACATAAACTCATTATCAATCATAACTATAACAAATATAGAACTAGAGCAAACTAAGAGCATAATAAATAGAGACATAAAGCAATTAGAATAAAGTAGTAGAGAAAGATATGAAATAATACCAATCTTTATGATGAAGATCCAAATCTAGAGCACTAGGCTCTACTTCTCTAATTCTATCTAATCAATCCTCTAAACTTGAAGGATTAGGGAGTAGCTAATTCTAATTCTCTGTGGGAGAGAAGTTCTAAACCCTAACTTTGATGGCTACCTCTGATAATGATTTCTCCTCTCTCCCCCTAGGGTGGAGAGGCCTTGATTATATAGTCCTTTCAAGTGAATTTGGGCCGTCGGATCAAACCAAAATTGATCGCCCGGTTTTCCTTGATCCTTTAGGTCGGTGGAGCATAATCTGTGAAGTTGATTGTGATTGGCCCCGAGGCCAGGGCGGGCGCCCAAGGGGGGAGGGCGGGTGCCCTGTCCCTGAGCCCGTCCGGTCTCCCGTTCATTCTCGTGGCTTCTAGACTCTTCTAGATTAAGGAAAATTGCGCGGCCCATTTATTATCTCGTTGTAAACATGACATGTGGGCCTTCTCTCCATATTTTCTGATAACCCCCTGCAGAAATAGATAAACACCAAAGCTCGTGGAATTCTGTCAGATAAAACCCTAATTCTAGATGTTTTGTGCATATTGATCCTTTTCCATATTTAGTTGATGGTTAATTTTAGTACTTAAGGACCGTCAACACCATGCATGAAGGTTGGAGTCATCACAATCTGATAATGCCATTTTGTGTGTTGCAGAAGCTGTTGGTACATGCCACTTCTAACCTTTAGATAGTAAAGGTGCAGCCAGGTAGTTGATGCCAATTTTTGGGAAGAGAAATCAACTACTGCTTTTGTAAAAATATTAGATGCAAGACCAATGGACATCTTATTTGTGTGGCTGTTGATGCAAGACCTAGGACATCTTATTATGTAGCTGTGGATGCAAAAACTATGAGCATCTTAATTGTGGCTATTGATGCCAGCTGTAGGCTTCTAATCTGTATGTCATGTGGATGATGACAAATTGATGTAATATATTTGTGTTCTAGCTGAATAGTATGGAATTGTGAATAAGATTCTTTTCGGAATGCAATTATAAAAAATATATTTTCTGTCAGTTTGTTTGAATTATCCTGGAGAGTTGACATGGAAAAATTTTATTTTCTGTCGGGCTAAGGTCGATGGAAAAATAAGTGTTTTCCTGTCGGTGTTAGTTCTGTTTTTCTGTCATTCCCCAACCGATAGAGAACGTATTTCCTTGTCGGTAAATTTTTTTCCTTGTTGTCATCTTTCGACAAAAAATTTGATTCTAAAACTGTCGACAGCGAATTTTCCTGTCGGTGGTCAACTGACAAGGCAAATAACATACCGTCAGGAAAATGGTTTACCCGAGAGAGAAAAACTTATTTCTTGTCGTGCTAGGCCGTCCTATCGGTGTGGGAACCGACAGGAAATTTCCAGTTTCTAGTAGTGACCGGGATGTAAAAGAGCATTCGGATGTCAAATCACATGTACGCCAGGATCTCAAATTCACACACATGAATCAACATCATTATTGGGTATTTTAAACGCAAACAGAAAAAATCCGCAAGCACACGGATACCGATGTAGCTTTCACCCGGCAGTATTCCAGAGTATCGATTTTCCACAGAGAACGTGAGTGTACTAATTAAGATCCAAGATCGCCCAAGGATAACTATATAATTATTTTTGGTGGGAAGAGAGGAAGTTTCCTGAGAGTTCTCTAGTTGATCTAAGAATCAAGAATTACTTCAAGATTATCTATTTCGGGACATCAGAACACTAACCACAGAAAGAGATGAGAAGGGGGCTAGGAAGCTCTAACTACGATCCTACAAACACCGATCCGAACGAGGTGGAATACGTCGACCATTAGAGCTGTCACTACCCTAGGGCTACCACAACAATCCGCAGGATTGGGTGCAATTCCAGATAATTGCAAGACTAAACACCACGTCTAATCTATTAATTACTACTCTAATGTTTCAAAGATTAGAGCACTTGATGCAAGCAGGAATCCAATAAATAACTTGAATGTAAATAAAAGTAATTAAAGAACTCAGGAATTGTGAATTGAAGAACCTGGAGAACGATGAAGAACAAACCAGTTGCTGCAAAAGTACAATGTTGAGGAAGATCCGACAGATCCGGCTCCTCTTCCTCCGCTCTCCTCTTCTCTCTCCCTATTTTCTAGATTACAACTAGAACTAACTAGAACTAGAGGAACTAGAACTAGAACTAGATGAACTAGAACTAGATCTAGATGAACTAGAGGTAGAACTAGATGAACTAGAGGGATCATCTCTACTTGGATGAAGAATTGAAACCCTAACTTTGATTCTGTAGAAGAGGTATGATCTCCAGGGGCCAGGGGGCCTTGCTTATATAGTCTTTTCAGGTGAATCTGGGCCGTCGGATCAAACCGACATTAATCGCATGGTTTTCCTTGATCCTTTAGGTCGGTGGAGCATAATCCGTGAAACGGGTCCGAATTGGACACTGTAGCTGGGCGGGTGCCCTAAGGACTAGGGCGGGCACCCTGTCCCTGAGCCCTCTAGGCTTCCGCTTTGTTCTCGTGGCCTCTGGAGTCTTCTAGATGGTAGAAAATTGCGCGGCGCGTTAATATCTCTATGTAAACCCGACGTGTGGGTCTTTCTTCCGTATTTCCTGATAACCCCCTGCAGAAATAGACAAACACCAAAACTCGTAGAATTCTGTCAGATAAAACCCTAAGTCTAGGTGTTGGTTGCATATAAGTCCTTTTCCATGATTAGTTGATGGTTAAATATGAGCATTAAGGATCGTCAACAAGCTCCCCCAAGCTTAACCTTTGCTCGTCCCTGAGCAAAGATGGACTCAAGAGTTTTTGCAGTGGTTTCATGCCTTAAAGATACACATGCGTTCAAACAAGATCTCGTCTCTGGGTTAGGGAAAACTGTTAAGATTTAAACTTACTCATTTTACCTTCCACCATGGGGCTTGTAACCGTCACTTGTGTCTTGAGCAGTTAAAAGATAGAACGGTCTAGTCAAGCGCCATGTCTCATGTTCTTCGATTAACTATAGCTCTGGAGTTTTTGCAGATTTTCAAATAAAACTCAGAGATTCCTTGTATGACTCTCTCAGATCTCTCTTTTGTGGTATTTTTGGATCCTTTCCAAGATAGTAATGATATATGCCTTCTCTTAAAGTATGTAGTATTTGTGGTATGAGGCATAGTGGCATTGCCTTCTCTCTCACCCTACTCTAATAAGGCTTTTGATATCTGGAGCTCATAGGTGGGAGACAGCTAATACATACTTACAAGACATTTATTGCATAGTCAAACCATGGATCCAGAAGAATAAGTCAATAAGTCAAATCAAGATGTGCATGTGTGGCGAATGAATGATGTATGGTGATGATGGTGATAACAATGGTGAAAGTCTAATTCTACTTGTGCTCTTTTGAGGGGATACACACCTTTCTTGCTCTTTTGAAACTTTTTGAGGAGAATGAGATGCTCTATATTTTATTTTTCTTTTCTCTCAGATGGGTATCTTGTACCCCTAATTCTACTATCGCACACTTGTCCATTTTTACCTCTCGTCTCACTTTTTCTTTTCTTCGAGGTTCCGGGCACTTGCCCCTTTTTATTTTCTCGTATTCACTTTTTTTTCAGAGCACTCATCCTCCTAGAATAATGTAGCAAGTGGTAGTAACCAAAATATCTTGAGCATTTATTTCACAGGGAAAAACAGGAATAGGAGAATGTTTTTGGCTATTCTCTCCCGGATTAGGAGTAGAATATTTTTGGGTGGTTCTGGAGATGGAAATGGATGGATATATGTGGATGCATACTTCCGGAGTAGAAGCAGCATGTGTGAGTGAACGTGCAAGTGAATCTTGATTTTAACCGCATGACAAGCTCCTAAGGGTCTACACAACTTGACCACACTCAATGCTCATAAGTAGTAAAAAGTAAATGTGTGGCTCAAAGTCTAGCAAGCATGTATATATGGTTGTGGTAGGAATTTAAACTCTCATCCTACAGGAACTCATCATGTGTTATTTTAAAGATTTTTCAAAGATAAAATTCTCTAGAATTCTAGCATCTCTAGGAACAGATAAACAGTAGCTCAACCTTCCCATATCATATCCGTTAACGACTTAGACTTTAGATCAAGTACTCTTCCCACAAGTTCAAGTTTAGAGCAAATCTTAATTAATAACAGTCATGCCTAAACTTGAGAGAGATTTCAATTTTGAGAACTAGTCATGGCAGAGCAACTATTCATCATTTCCATGTGAGAGCTTATCATGAGGGTTCATAGCAAACTTTATTTATTTATTTATTTAGGAAACTAAGCAAAGATATATATATATATATATAAGCACAAAATCTTTATTTGGGTTTTTATGATTATGCATCTTTTTATTATTTGAGTAAAGTATAAACGCCAATAGAACACTTAGCTGGATAAATGGGGGTGCTCTCCCCCAAGCTGGATTTTGATGCAATTTCTTCTGATGTAGCTAGCAGGTGGTGGAGGTGTATTTGAATGTCAGCAGTACCTTGACAGTGATTAGGATGTCCTCCGTCTGCTAGTCTTCTTTGATCCTCGAATTTTGTGGAGCTCAAATAGACAACAACGCTTTGTGGAACTCTTGGCAAGGCGTTTATTGTTTTTAAGTCCTCCGAACGGGACTCTCCGTTTTCTCAGTCGTCCTAGGATTCGTTGGATGGCGTAGTCGGTGGTTCCGGTAGCGCCTCCTCTTCATGTATAACTATCTTCTCTCTCCACACCTGACTTGGTGCTACGGTCTCCTCAGGACAGTTCTGTTCAAGCTGTCTGTCTTCAGACATTACCACTTCTCCTTCGTAGTCTGCCCATCCGTCCTTGATGATTTGCCTTCTCTGGTTGCGGTTGCGTCGTCTTCTTCTTGTCCTGACCTGCTTAGAGTCTTCAACTATATAGTTAAGGTCAGTAAAATAGCGGCGTACCTTCTCAGAGGGGAAGTGCATGTTGACTTCTCCGGTTCCAATGTAGATGATTGCTTTAACGGTGCTGAGGAACGGTCTCCCAAGGATGATGGGTGGATCGTACTCGCCTTCAACCTTTCGGAATGTCTAATCTTCCATCTGGAGCTGAATGTATGTCGGTTTTAGGGGCATGGTTCCGAATAGAAGCTGATAGGTGACTGGGTCGTCCTTTTTGGTCCGGAATGGTGACTTAAGTCGACGATCTTGACCTCCTCGAACTGTAGTGACCATCTTAGCTGACTTGGTCCACATTTGCTTGTTCTTGTTCCTCCTGTTGGTCCTCTTCCTCGGTTCATGTCGGGATTGCTTTGAGATTTGTGTAGTCTTGTTCTTGAAGGAAAACGTCTCCTTCCTCCCCTTGATGTAAAAACTGATCTTGGCAGTACTAGCGTAGATGACAGCTCCTGAGGTGTTCAGGAATGGCCTCCCTAGAATGATGGGTGCCCTCTCATCAGTACCAGTCTCTATCACCATGAAGTCTGCTGGAGCGTACAAGGTACCAACTCGGACGCGGAGGTTCTTCAATATTCCCTTTGGGAAACTTAGCGTACGATCTACAAGCTGCAAACACATGGTTGTTTCTAATAAAGGATGTGTAAAGAACTTTTCATAGAGTACCATGGGCATAATGTTGACGCTGGAGCCAAAGTCGCAGAGTGCTTCTGGAAAGTCCACCATGCTGATGGAGATCAGGATGATGGGGTGTCCTGGGTCGCCTCTCTTGACCGGCAGAAGGTCAGTAATTACTTCCACAACGGGGTTACTCCAGTAGTTACGTCCTCAAGCATCTCAGGGCAGTGATTGCCTGAGTGTCCAGTATCTCCAGTGTGTTTGTGCTTGTAGATCAAGGTTCTTCACTTGGTGGAGTCTGGGAGTTGCAAAACTCCTTCATATTTTGCTCGAAGTGTACCTGCTCATAGAGACAAGGCAGAGATCAAGTGCATGGGCCCTGTTAGTGGAAAACACCAACAAAACCAAAAATGTATTTGTTCTTCTCTAACCTTAAGCATAGTGAGCAAGACAAAATTGATGGATAATAAGATCATGAGTGTAGGATTTAAAACATTTGTCAGATCAGATCACTCAACCTTATGGAAAGATAATCTATCTAAGTAAATGTTTTTTTCTTTACATGACTATCATTTTCCAAAGATTGAGTGTGCAACATTTTAGTTCATATGATTAGGGGTGTGAGATCACAAAGGTGGAAGGACTAAACATATTGAATCGATTGGGTTGGTTAATCTAGAGTTGTAAATCATACATATTTGTCTCTTTTATTCATGTGAACGCAGAACCAAGGAGAAGCTTATAGAAGTGATAGTCAAGTACCTTAAGATGTTACCTTACTTGAAGAGTGATGGTACAATATCACCTTATGGAAGCTTTCCTTTCTTAGCGGTTGTGCATCGTGTTTGTGGCACCCTCCATGGATCGTCTCTTGTGAGCTATGCCTTCCTTGTGTAAATTGTTAACCTTCATGCGTCTCTCTCCTTGTCTCCAATGTGAGTTTATCTCAGGACTTCCCAGGTCGATATTGAAAGTTTTCCTGCAGGGGTCAGTCCAACAAAATATCCAATATCTACTATAGCATACTATCGGCTCAAAAATCAACCTGGACACCATGTCTAATTTGATTTAGGAGGGCATCTTAACCTAAGCATCATGCTTAATTTAAAATCCTTTGGAAGTAAGATCATCATTCCTAAACTAAGCACCATGCTTAATTAAGAGATAAATGAAACTACTCCAAACCTAGACATATACTAAAGCAAATAAAGGTAGTATGAGAGCATTTATAGAAATCTACTCAAGTGGAGATGAATTAGTGTGATTAGTATTTAACAAATTGAGCATGTCTCAAAGGTAGGGACAACCAACATAGCAACATGGCAAATGATGTTTTTATGTAAAGTACTCCCCCAAGCTTGGATTTTGCAAAATTCAAGTTTGGATGAATTTAATTCAATGTTGTATGATGATTGGTTGGACATACCTTGTGCTTGTCATTCATCCGATCTTCTTGCTCCAATCCTGGAAAGGTTAGTGACAAGAATACCCAAAGGTATATTTTTACAATTATCCTTATATGCTCAACACACAAGGTAGTGATGCAAATAATTAAAAGCTCATGTTACAATCTGATCAGTGCTTGTTTTAGGACACTAAGCTTGTCCTTGGGAAACCATCAATTTATGTCGGCGAAGTGGTTTCCCCTCCAACGCTGACCTATATCAAGATCAACTCAACGAGATCTGCAATATTTAATATAGACATATGCATCGACAACCGCCCATTTAAAGTTTTTATAAATAGAAAGGATGAGGGGGTTGGAGATCTCGAATGTGGTGATGTTGGAAAAACCAATGGATTGGGAAGATGTTGCATATGAGCATGTAGTAAATGAAGTGGCTATGAAATAAATTCCATGCTCATTAATGCTTAGAGTGAAATCCATGTGGTGTGGTGAAAATGGTAAGGTGAGTGTGGTAAAAAAAAGGAAAAGAAAAAGGATACACGGACGACTTGGTTCGAAACTAGCACAGCTACCGTTCCCCGGCAACGGCGCCAGAAAGCTTGTTGGGTATTTTAAACGCAAACAAAAAAATCCGCAAGTGCACAGATACCGATGTAGCTTTCACCCGGGAGTATTCCAGATATCGATTTTCCACAGAGAACGTGAGTGTACTAATTAAGATCCAAGATCGCCCAAGGATAACTATATAATTATTTTTGGTGGGAAGAGAGGAAGTTTCCTGAGAGTTCTCTAGTTGATCTAAGAATCAAGAATTACTTCAAGATTATCTATTTTGGGACATCAGAACACTAACCACAGAAAGAGATGAGAAGGGGGCTAGGAAGCTCTGACTACAGTCCTACAAACACCGATCCGAACGAGGTGGAATACGTCGACCATTAGGGCTGTCACTACCCTAGGGCTACCACAACAATCCGTAGGATTGGGTGCAATTCTAGGTAATTGCAAGACTAAACACCACGTCTAATCTATTAATTACTACTCTAATGTTTCAAAGATTAGAGTACTTGATGCAAGCGGGAATCCAATAAATAACTTGAATGTAAATACAAGTAATTAAAGAACTCAGGAATTGTGAATTGAAGAACCTGGAGAACGATGAAGAACAAACCAGTTGCTGCAAAAGTACAATGTTGAGGAAGATCCGACAGATCCGGCTCCTCTTCCTCCGCTCTCCTCTTCTCTCTCCCTATTTTCTAGATTACAACTAGAACTAGAACTAGATGAACTAGATCTAGATGAACTAGAGGTAGAACTAGATGAACTAGAGGGATCCTCTCTACTTGGATGAAGAATTAAAACCATAACTTTGATTCTGTAGAAGAGGTATGATCTCCAGGGGCCAGGGGGCCTTGCTTATATAGTCTTTTCAGGTGAATCTGGGCCGTCGGATCAAACCGACATTAATCGCACGGTTTTCCTTGATCCTTTAGGTCGTTTGAGCATAATCCGCGAAACGGGTCCGAATTGGACACTATAGCTGGGCGGGCGCCCTAAGGACTAGGGCGGGCGCCCTGTCCTTGAGCCCTCTCGGCTTCTGCTTTGTTCTCGTGGCTTCTGGAGTCTTCTAGATGGTAGAAAATTGCGCGGCACGTTAAAATCTCTATGTAAACCCAACGTGTGGGCCTTTCTTCCGTATTTCCTGATAACCCCCTGCAGAAATAGACAAACACCAAAACTCGTGGAATTCTGTCAGATAAAACCCTAAGTCTAGGTGTTGGTTGCATATAAGTCCTTTTCCATAATTAGTTGATGGTTAAATATTAGCATTAAGGACCGTCAACAATCATCAATGGTACAAAACACGGTGTTCAAACATATTACATAAATGAGTATAAAGTAACATTATTACAAGCCAAATAGATCAAAGTACGAACAGGAAGCATAAACTAAATTGTTCCATAAAAGAAGGTGAAACTAAATCACGTCGACGTAGCAGGACCACCTTGCCACAGGAAGGTCGACGGCAAAATCACACGAGCCTAACAACTAGGCGACTCAGAGTAGTCCTTAGGGAAGTCACAATTGTAATCTTGATCGTCCGAGCAACCTTTAATGATTATAGCAAGGATGAGTTCATGTTGAACTCAGCAAGCACACACGGAAAGTAATGACATGCAAGGCTTAAAACAAGGTAAAGCTGACTTGGTTTGACTGCGGTAGCATTTTAGTTGATCACTTTTAATTATAACTCTATTATTAGAACAACCTACTACTAGTGAGTAGCATAAACTCAACCCTTAATTGGTGTAAGTAGTAATTAGCATCTTTTAAATGACTATCCTAATAGTTATTGTAGTTCGGGGATTAACCCCCAATTATTAACACAGGATAGCAATCCTGCCAACACGGAATAGCCATTCCACCAAAGCACGAGGTAGCAACCTCATCAAGTTCCATCTCCAAGTATCCAGTGAATCCAATTTACGCATCATGTGAGAGTCTGGGCCGCTCGTGACCGTGAGCACGGCTTAATTGGTGTAAGTAGTAATTAGCATCTTTTAAATGACTATCCTAATAGTTATTGTAGTCCGGGGATTAACCCCCAATTATTAACACAGGATAGCAATCCTGCCAACACGGAATAGCCATTCCGCCAAAGCACGAGGTAGCAACCTCATCAAGTTCCATCTCCAAGTATCCAGTGAATCCAATTTACGCATCATGTGAGAGTCTGGGCCGCTCGTGACCGTGAGCACGGCTGATATATCAGTTTTACACTCTGCAGAGGTGTGCACGTTCACTCCAAGTCGTGATTCCCATTTGCCCGGGGTCATGACTCCCCAAAACACTACCAAGGTGAGCAGGCAGGTGTTGACGGTCCTTAATGCTCACATTTAACCATGAACTAATCATGGAAAAGGACTTATATGCAACCAACACCCAGACTTAGGGTTTTATCTGACAGAATTCCACGAGTTTTGGTGTTTGTCTATTTCTACAGGGGGTTATCAGGAAATACGGAAGAAAGGCCCACACGTCGGGTTTACATAGAGATATTAACGTGCCGCGCAATTTTCTATCATCTAGAAGACTCCAGAAGCCACGGGAACAAAGCGAAAGCCGAGAGGGCTCAGGGACAGGGCGCCCGCCCAAGTCCTTAGGGCGTCCGCCCTCCTATTCTGCCTAATCAGGGTACAACTCGGGGATCATGCTCTACCGACCTAAAGGATCAAGGAAAACCATGCGATTAATGTCGGTTTGATCCGACGGCCCAGATTCACCTGAAAAGACTATATAAGCAAGGCCCCCTGGCCCCTGGAGATCATACCTCTTCTACAGAATCAAAGCTAGGGTTTCAATTATTCATCCAAGTGGAGAGGATCCCTCTAATTCTTCTAGTTCTACCTCTAGTTCATCTAGATCTAGTTCTAGTTCATCTAGTTCTAGTTCTAGTTCCTCTAGTTCAAGTTCTAGTTAGTTCTAGTTGTAATCTAGAAAATAGGGAGAGAGAAGAGGAGAGCGGAGGAGGAGCCGGATCTGTCGGATCTTCCTCAACATTGTACTTTTGCAGCAACTGGTTGGTTCTTCATCGTTCTCCAAGTTCTTCAATTCATAATTCCTGAGTTCTTTAATTACTTTTATTTACATTCAAGTTATTTATTGGATTCCTGCTTGCATCAAGTGCTCTAATCTTTGAAACATTAGAGTAGTAATTAATAGATTAGACGTGGTGTTTAGTCTTGCAATTATCTGGAATTGCACCCAATCCTGCGGATTGTTGTGGTAGCCCTAGGGTAGTGACAGCCCTAACGGTCGACGTATTCCACCTCGTTCGGATCAGTATTTGTAGGACCGTAGTCAGAGCTTCCTAGCCCCCTTCTCATCTCTTTCTGTGGTTAGTGTTCTGATGTCCCGAAATAGATAATCTTGAAGTAATTCTTGATTCTTAGATCAACTAGAGAACTCTCAGGAAACTTCCTCTCTTCCCACCAAAAATAATTATATAGTTATCCTTGGGCGATCTTGGATCTTAATTAGTACACTCACGTTCCCTGTGGAAAATCGATACTCTGGAATACTCCCGGGTGAAGGCTACATCGGTATCCGTGTGCTTGCGGATTTTTCTGTTTGCGTTTAAAATACCCAACAGCAGGGTCTCACTACGAGACCTTTCACAGAGTCCAACTAATAGGATGCCACTCGCAAGTTTTGGCCGGGGCGCTCGGCAGTCGATACCTATAGCCATGGCGTACCGATCAACCGACGACTTAATATCCATTACCCAAGTTACTTCCTCACGCCTACCCGGAAAGTAACACCCTACTAGTGGAGGTCCTATTAATTAGTCAAGCCAGAGCCATATGGCTTGGAGCTGCACTGTATGTCCCAGGGGACCGCTCCATGACTAAGTCCTTATAGATAGCAGAGACGGGTACACCCGACAACCGTTCGCGTGCGGTCCACGGCAGCGGGCGGGTCGACGACGGCGGTGTGCTCCGGCGAGCGCCGTTCGCACGACAGCGAGGGGAAGAGAGCGTCCCGAAGATACCTACGCGCTCGTCACGAACCGACGGAACTCGAGAGGTGCTTACCTTGGCTAGAACGACGGCAAGACAACAAGAATGGCGGCGGCTTGGGATTTCGGCAAAACCGAGCTCGAGCAGGGGCTTCGCGATGCGGTGTGAGGCGGCTAGGGTTCTATGGGGGTTGCGGGCGGCGACCGAGGGCTATTTAAAGGCGCGGTGATCCTTGGGGCGTGTGCGGCTCGGATAGGAATGCCATGCGCGGAAACCAGGGCGTCGGTTGCGCCCCGTCTCCGATTCGGCTGCAGGTGGGAGACAACGGCGGGTCCCATTGCGAGCCCACGCGTCAGCGGGCTAGCGGCGGCAGAGGGCAGGGGCGCCGCGGGGTGCTGCTGGGCCGCTGCCGCTTGGGCTGCGTGGCCCACTCGAGGAGAAGGCGGGGGAGAGGGGGAAGGCGCGAGGCGGCTGGGCCAAGGGGAGGGCGCCGGCCCAGGAGAGGAGGGGGGAAGCCTTTTCTCTCTTTTTTTAAACTAGGTAGTATGCCCATGCGTTGCTACGGAGTAACTAAACTTTTATGCTAAAAATACACGGATCACACGATAAAATAATAATACTGTAAATTAAATACCAACATTTAATTGATATTTAATCCAAAAAAATAAAGTTTATGAAATTAACACGATCATGGAGTGCACCGTGTTGCATGCTCACAAAATCTACTTTATAGACATTTCCGTAGTGCGGCTAAGATAATATTTTATATCACAGGAAGAAACCTTTGATATCTATTTATTTCATGCACCAATAAATTCATGAATAAGTTCCACCATATCTCCATATCATCATGTATACAAGTTTGAATAGAGTTTCCATGCTAATGCCATGATGATATTTCACGGATGCAGGTGAAAATTACCAAATGAAAAAAAATCATACCCGAGCTAACATTACGGTAAACAACAAAAAAGACTATGTTTCTTAGAGATGAAGTAAATAGTAAACATGCACGTGTGACATACACGTGCCTATATCGTGATTGCTCGTGCATTGTGTCGGTGTTTTCTCCACGGGGGGTTACACCAACGAGTAAATTTGTATGCGTGGTCCCTTTCCCAGATGGTGATGCAAGATGACACGGAGGTTTATCCTGGTTCGGGCAAGAGAAAGCCCTACGTCCAGCGGGGGAGGAGAGTTTGTATTATCTCGCACCTAAGTACTTGTACAGGGGTGAATACAAGCGTGGTATGAAGTATGGGAGTTCTACTGCGTATGGGCGTAGTGTTCCTGTCCGTTCTATTCCTGAGTCCCTCCTTTTATAGCTCCAAGGAGAGACCTAGGGTACATGCGTAGATGTCAGAGTAGGGGTCGATAGCAGCACAGAGCGCTGACCTACTCGAGGCTTCCGTACGGCATGGCCTCGACCCGTCCCATCTTGATAGCCTGGTGATGATTACGCGTGCCCCTGCATTCTGCCCTGCGCGCCGTCTCGCGCTGGCTCAAAGGTCGCACGCTTGTACGGCATGGCGGCAGATCCGGCGGGGTAGTTGTGGTGTTATCAATCGACGCCCAACTCGTCCCTAGGGACCCTGTTCGGTCGAAGGTCGGACGCCGTGTAATGTGCTGATATCCGGAGCGCTGACCTTGGATATCTCGAGGGGGTCCCGATTAGACGTTTCATCCTTGTTTCCTGCGTCCTGACACGCCCCGGGTCGTTTGGTGGGGAAGGCTGCAAAAAGAACGATGGGACGGGTGCCTGTTTCCTATCACGCTTCCCGTGACCAGTGTGTTAGGTGGGAAAACAGAAGGTGCATTAAATGCCCTGGCTCTCGTGCGCGCGTCAGGCGGCGGACAGTGTCCTTGCGCTCGACGCTTCCCGACTCGCTCGAGCCCGTTTCCGTATTCGACGGTAGCTAGCGCTCGACCTCTAATCGATTCACTCGACGCTATTTCCGTCTTCGAGGCTGCGGACGTCGATGGCTGTGTATATGTATGGCCAGAGCGTCGAGTCATGGGTCTCGTCCTGCGTACGGATAGTCTTGTTATGTGTATCGGTGAGGGTACCCCTTATTGATACCCTCGACAGTAGCCCCCGAGTCTCCGCTCGAGCGCTGGCGCTCGGGTGGAGACTGTATTCTTGGGTCGACCTTCCGTGGGGGCACGCGAGCGACCCCGCGGGGGTAGCCTCCGAGCCCTTGGAGGAGTTTTTGACTCCTTCGAGGGCTATATTGCCTAGTTTACAGAAACGCTATCGACACCGGTGGTGGTAGGTTCTGATTGGCTCGTTTTACGTGGAGGTTTCGACGTACTCTCGATAGAGCGAGCGTCTTCCCCCCCAGATGGCGTTCCTAGCGGGTAGTCCAAGCGAGAACCTGTGCCCCTTTCGAGGGGGTCAGCTGTAGCCCGGAGGCGTTCTCATAAAGCGGGATCGACGTGGTCGGGGATACCGGTCTCATTCGATAGAGTCCGGCGGCTCGATGCCTCCCGTCGGGGGGATTCCTGTCACAGAACCGACCAAATTATAAGAGTTCAAGTGCAGAAACAATCGTCAAACAATCAAGTTTCTAAACTTGAGCCCATATAATCCCGGTAGTCAATCGAAATCACGAAGGACTTCAAACCAACTCGCAACAAACCAAGATCGTAATAGTTCAGCATAAACACAACGAATGTTACATAGTCATTCATTGCCGACGAAGCGGCACCACATCGGAGTCATTAAGTTATTACAACGAAAGTTTGAAGTAGCGGAAGCAAAATAGTTACACACACTTGTTCAAAGTTCAGTTCACAAGTTTTGTTACTGCCAGAGTCTATGCCATTCTTCCAAAAGCATCATAGACGAGAAGAGTAGAGAACCGTGCCCAACGGTTAGTCCTCATCCCCAGCGGGATGGAGACAGGTCTTGCAGAAACCGTCATAGAAGATATCATCTGCAACAGGTGGGAATAAACCCTGAGTACGAGGATGTACTCAGCTAGACTTACCCGTCTAGTAAAACACAAAAGACACCAAGGATCATGCAAGGGTAAATCCTAAGTGGAGCTGGTTGACTCACCTTTTGCCAAAAGCTTAACTTACAACTAAGTTATTTTAAGAGCATCATATTTATTTATCATCAGCCTACCACTAGATTAGCACCTGTACTACAACACATCACTTGATTATTACAAACAATATTAACCATATCAAATTCATCATATGTTCTTCTTGCTATCATCATTATCACGAACCAAGTTCATTAGTGAATGCTACGTTTGCCGCTGCTCTGTCAAGTTCTCACTAACCGGGAGAGACGGCGATTCGAATCGAATTCCTATCCAGCTGGAGGGTTATTCCTAGCACTCACCCAAGCATCCCCTGCCGGAGAGCCAAAGGGTCACCTTTGGTACGACTCAGGAATCGCGGCTCCAATCAGCGCCGCACTCCCAGGGCTACCACTCTGCCAGGGAGGTCAGGAATTTTAACTCACCTGCCTTTGGACTTACGCCAATGGTCCCCCGCACACCGCACTTCCTCCGGTAGTGCGCACTTTATACTTGCGGGTCTTCCGGCCTGAGTCGTACTACCCGGCTTCGCGGTCGGAACGAGTTATCCGGCCAACTAAGTGTCAGGCATGCGTTCAACATGACAAGAGGACGTACAACGATCGGTCCTTAGCTGCCACAGACGGAGTTACTACACACTTGCAAAACTCCACCCGGCTTAAGTCAATTTAACCAGGTTCCATCCACGATAGCACATATAGACCATCGTGACCCGACACAACCGTATATCGCGCGGATGACAGGATATCACCCGACTTCTACCGATTAAAGCATAGCTAAGCTGCGACTCGAACCTAACTCTACAACCATGGAGGGTGAGTTATCTGGACAAGGATAGAGTAGAATGCAGCAACAGTTTCATCACAACTCCTATACGTAATGCATCAATAGATATAACGTATTAAGTAAACTTTTCGAAAATAAGGGGAGACTTAGAATGCTCCGGGGCTTGCCTTTCACGAACGATGCCGGCTCGTGATTCGGGCACTCAACTTCTTCTTCGGGCTCCTCGAGTCCGGCTTGCTGGACCTCCACCTCCTGGCTGCCCTCCTGACCTTCGGGGTTCGCTTGGAGCTCGAAGGAAACTGCCACGTCCGGTGCACCTATTGCATGCTCGAACAATAAGAAGATGCACATGCTAAAGATGAATGCTTAACAACACAAGCAACTCACTGGACATTCATTTACGGAGCAAAAGTTATATAAGCTCACACAAGTAAACAAGTCAATGCAACCCAAGACTTGTCATGCTACTAAAACAGCAAGTAACACAAAACAAGCATACTCAGAAAATAAATCATAATTATAGATAGACAGGTCCAACAAATATGAGTAAGGACATTCTGGAAAGCTTATGAAATTGTCTACAATTCATCTTTAGACATGACAACAAGATTCATACTTAAAACTGGTCATTTAAACAAAGTTCCAGGTTCTGTCCCAGAAAAACAGAGAACACCTATTTCTGGAACCCAACTTTGAACATCTATAACTTTTAAACTACTTGGCCAAATGACCTCAAATTTAAACCACAGCTGGCTCTATAAGTTTAGAACAACTTTGATTTAGACAAGTTTCATAGAAAGTCAAGTTATCCTTAAGCAAAGTTAAATTGCTCACTTGCTGTCCAGAACAGCATTTAACCCTATAGTTAATTATTTAATGACATGATCAAAACACAAACCATGCCAACTACCTAGCCTAAGAGCACCAGCATATCACAAAGTTACCAGATCATCAGATGAAAACCCCAAAACATTTACTTAACAAGGTATTTATTAATTAACTCCAAATAAGAGCATATTTACAAGATATTAGTTAAAGTGCTCAGAAAAATCTACAAAAATTACAGAGGTACAGGTATAACATCAGATCAACACCATAAAAATTTCAGGACCATTGCACATGCCAAGTTAAAGATATGTATTTAACTTGTACCAAGGTGTTTATTTTCTAAATTCCAAAACATGACTTCAGATTATTTACATCTTAGGAATACCATAAACAAGTTTACCACCAAAATAAAACACCAGCATAAGCACCATTTATTTTATATGATTTAATTAAAGAAACAAGCCATATTTCAAACACAAATTACATATCACAACAGCAGTGCTCCAAAATCATGAAATAATTATCAGAGCACTCTAATGGCATGCAAAGACCACCAAAAAATTTTCAGAGCAAACTAAGCAGTATAACAAGAGATATGCATTTAACCAAGAATAACAAGATTAAATTCCTTAATAAATAATTTCTCAGAAAACATGATTCATTTTATATTTTTATTAAATACTAGCCATCTCAAGAAACAACACAAAATTTGTTTCACAATTTTTGGATCTCAGAAACAGGAGATATGATTTTTGCAAGAAAGCCAAAAATCAGAATTTTGAATAAAAGAAAAGGAGGGAAAGAGAGAGTCGCTGACAGTGGGTCCCATCTGTCAGGCTCTTCTTCCTCACGGCCGAGGCGACTTTCGCCGGCGATTTCTCCGCGACGGCGAGGTCTCCGGCCAAACCCAGGGCATCAACGTGATCCCCGAACCCTAACGACTCGATTGACCCCACTTTTGCCACGGCGGATCCACCGGAAGGGGCTCACCGTCGGCAATGGCGGCTCGGCGGAGGTGCTCGGCGTTACGCCGGAGCCCTTAGGCCGGTAGAGCGTGACCTAAGGCCTTCTACAGCACCAACGGACTACGGCGAAGCTTCCTAGGTACGTGGCTTGGCCTGGATCCTCGTGGAACGCGCTGGCCACGAGAGCACCCAACTCCGGCGGAAGCACGGCGGCGCTGCGCACCGTGTCCGGCGACGGAGAAGCTGGTAGAGCGTCCACCAGGTGGCGCAAAAGCTCGCTAAGGACCTAAGCTACCTCTAGGACCTAACCAAAGACGATGAGAAACTTCACAGAGCTCGGCATTGAGTTCGCCGGAGAAGAAGGTCACGGCGGACCGATTTGGGGGAAGAAGGGAATGTCGGCTCACCGGTGGGTTTCTCGGCGAGTTAGAGGGTGGAGCTTGGAGAGCGGCTCACGGCGGAGCTTTGGGTGGAGTTTGGTGGACGGAGACGCAGAGAGGAGCGCACACGAGCTTGCCGGAGTGAGCTCGCGGCGGAGAGCTCGCTGCGGACGAGTTTCAGGCGAGAGAGGGCGAGGCAGAGCGAAGTGGACGCGTCCACTCGCTCAGGGCGTCGCCGTGGAGGTCATGCACGCGACGGAAGCTGACAAGCGGGGCCAAACGCGGCGTACGAGCGACAAATGGCGACGGAGCTCTGCCGGCGGTCGGCCACGTCGACGAGGTCAGTTCCGATTCAGAAGAAACGATGCTTGTCTGACAGAGCCACTTCACCGACGATTATCTCCCAAACCAGAGCGAATTAGGTGATGGCGTAGTTGACAAACTTGGAGTACTAGGCGAGATCTACAACTTTGTCAACTAGAGCAAAGGCCAGATCGGCCTGGATTGAAAGATATAGAGTTTCCAAAACCGATCGAGCAAACTGCAAAGCACCCAGGACTTAGAAAATTTTCTAAGTGTTGAAAACAGCCCCAAATCTGCCTTGTGGGCCACGTTTGAGCTATTTGTCATCATTTTCATGAGATGGCCATAAAACAACTTTTGTTCCTTATAAAATTTGCTACAACTTTGCTGTAGAAAGTTTTGACATGCAAACATTTTATGAAACACTTTTTAAAAGCCTAAGCAAAAGAGGTTTCTAGGGCCTATTTTCATAAGTATGACTTAGAAGCATATTTTGGAAAAGTGACCAACATGAACATTGTTCCCAAGATCAAGTTAAGCATAGATAAACTAATTACCAAGGCATTAAGCACAAACACAAGCATTGTTCACTCAAACATAAGCATAGGAAGCCTATTTAAGCAATTTAAAACACATTTTTGCATAGAATGACATGGCTCAAGATAGATGATGATCATGATATGCTTTGAGTAAATGATGATGCTCATGCTATGCACATGCTTGATGCAACCATAACACTGGGGTGTTACAGCCCTCCCCCCTTATAAAAATCTCGTCCCGAGATTTGAAAGCTTACTGATTTTCGAAGAAGGTTTTGTAAACTTCTTTTAAATAATCCTCCGTCTCCCAAGTGGCATCTTCTTCCCCGTGGTTACTCCACAACACTTTGTAGAGCTTAACCACACGATTACGCGTCTCCCGTTCCTTGCGATCAAGAATCGCTATGGGTTTCTCCTCATACACCAAGTCTGACTTCAACTTGATATCTCGAATTTCCACTCGTTCCTCCGGTACACGAAGGCACTTCTTCAATTGTGATACGTGGAAGACAGGAAAAATGGCTCGAAGCGCAACTGGGAGTTGAACTTTGTATGCCACATTCCCTTTCTTTTCGAGAATCCGATAAGGTCCCACATAGCGAGGTGCAAGCTTTCGCTTGACTCCGAACCTTTGTACACCTTTCATCGGAGACACCTTGATGTACACGTGGTCACCAACTGAAAACTCAATCGGCTTCCTTCTCTTGTCGGCATAACTTTTCTGACGAGCTTGAGCAGCTTCCAGGTGTTGCTGGATAACACGGACTTTCTGCTCTGCTTCGTTCACGAAATCGATGCCGTAGTACCTTCGCTCTCCAGCTTCTACCCAATTCAACGGGGTTCGACACTTCCGACCGTACAAGGCTTCAAATGGAGCCATCTTGATACTCTCCTGATAACTATTGTTGTAGGAGAACTCAGCTAATGGCAACCACTTAACCCAAGAACCTTTTGATGAGAGAGCACATGCCCTCAACATATCTTCAAGGATCTGGTTAACTCGTTCAGTTTGACCAGCTGTTTGAGGATGATAAGCAGAGCTGCGGACCAAGTGAGTACCAATTTGCTCATGCAGACATTCCCAAAAACGAGCAGTGAACTGTGGTCCACGATCAGATATGATTGTTCGAGGCACACCATACTGACGAACAATGTGCTCGAAATACAACTCCACATACTGATGGGGGCGATAGTCAGTTCGGACTGGAATAAATCGAGCAACCTTGGTCAAACGATCCACAATCACCCAGATAGAGTCATAACCCTTAACAGAAGTTGGGAGTCCACTGATGAAATCCATGCTGACTTCTTCCCATTTCCAACCAGGAATTGGCAAGGGTTGAAGCAAACCAGCTTTCATGTGAACAGCCTTCACGCGACAACAATTGTCACAACGAGCGACAAAAGCAGCTATCTCCTTTTTCATCTTTGTCCACCAAAACAAAGGTTTCAGATCCTGATACATCTTGCTACTACCAGGATGGATAGACAATTTGGATGAATGAGCTTCAGAGAGGATCTGATTTCGCAGCTCGCGGTCTTTTGGGACCACAAGTCGATCCTTGAACCAAAGGATTCCGTTTTCATCAACCCGGAAATGCTTGGTTTCTTCTTCCTTCATCTTCCTCTTGATATGGTGGATGCCTACATCCGTCCGCTGCAGTTCGATGACTCGATTGCGAATGGTACTTTCCAGAGAAATCTGGTTGAGCACAAGCGGATGCATAAGATGTGACAACAACGGATCTTCCACTTGGATTGAGTGACAGTGCGCTTTCCGACTCAAGGCATCCGCCACCACGTTTGCCTTGCCCGGATGATAGTGCACTTGGAGATTATAATCTTTAATCAACTCAAGCCACCTTCGCTGCCGCATGTTCAGTTCAGGTTGAGCTAGGACAGGAGCTGATGTCAACAGCGTCCTCAACTTGTGGAATGCCTCTTCACACTCAGGTGTCCACACAAACATTTCATCTTTCTGAAGTAGACGAGTCATAGGCTTGGATATTTTGGAGAACTCTGGAATGAATCGACGGTAATATCCAGCAAGACCAAGAAAACTCCGAACCTTGTGAATCGAAGTTGGAACTTTCCAATCCAGCACTTCTTGCACCTTAGCCGGATCCACTGATATGCCTTCCTCAGATAAGACATGGCCTAAGAAAGGTACTTTCTTTAGCCAAAACTCGCATTTGCTAAACTTAGCATAAAGCTGATGTTCGCGCAAACGCGACAACACTACACGCAGATGCTCTGCATGCTCCTCTTCATTGCAAGAATATACCAAGATATCATCAATGAAGACCACTACAAACTTGTCCAATTCGGGCATGAACACCGAATTCATAAGATACATAAAATGAGCAGGTGCATTCGTAAGCCCGAAGGACATGACAAGGTACTCATACAACCCATACCTTGTCGAGAAAGCTGTCTTAGGCACATCCTCAGGACGGATCTTGATCTGATGGTACCCAGATCGCAAATCAATCTTGGAGAATACCTTAGCTTTAGACAAATGATCAAACAAGATATCAATGCGAGGAAGAGGGTATTTGTTCTTGATAGTCACCGCATTTAGGGGACGATAGTCCACACACAAGCGCAAAGATTGATCCTTCTTCTTCACAAAGATAGCCGGACAACCCCAAGGAGAAGAACTAGGACGAATAAGACCCTTCTTCAACAACTCATTAAGTTGGGTCTTAAGCTCAGCTAACTCATTGGGCGGCATTCTATAAGGTCTTCTAGAGATAGGAGTGTTGGGTATTCTTAACATCATTACTAAAAGTAGACTAAGTTCTAAATCTAGCAACGGTGCCAAAAATGCCAAACCTATCCCTTACACCACTTAAGCCAAGTTGTCATCCCCAGCATGATATAAGAGACGCGGTATTGAAATATGCAATTGCTCTTCTAAATAAATAATGAATGGGATCTGCAAGCGCACAGATTAATACCGATGCAGCATTTTAACCGGGAAGTATTCCAGGTATCGTTATTTATATTTTTACCACTGGGAAGGGATTAATCAATCATCAATATTGATTACAGAATAGAATATGAGATTGAGCATCTATCATTGCATGTATAATTGAGAACATTATATCTAACTCTTCATACAGGGATAAGTGTCACATAAAAGATATATGAAATAATAATAGTGACAAGGATAACTAATCTGATCTAGCCACATAATAAATATGATAAGCACCTCAATTAGATACTCTAGAAAGTCATTAGCATTGTATTAGAACGAACTACAAGAATATTCCCTAAGTTATTCTTAACTATATAGTCTAGCATTATCATAGTTAGTGCAAGCATACTTAGCAATCATTGCGAGACAAGACTACGCCCATGCATAGTGATATTAGCAAGGAATATGAGAAACATAGCAATCACTCCCCTGTAATAATGTTGCTCTGCCAGCCCAATACACGAGAGGGGGACTATATAAGAATCAATGAAGCTGTCACTATCACGAACTACCCCACGATCTGGCATATTGGGTACAATCGCAGATAAATACGGTATAAGCACCACGCCTACACAATATCTATCATTTACCCATGGATCCGATGGATAAACGCTATACGATCCTAAGCATGTATATAGATCGTATCTAACTAAGCCAAGTACATAACTATGATAAACTAAGAACAATATAATCTTGAATATAAGCAAGTAGAGCAAAGTCATAAGCAATATATTGAAATAGAACAAAGTCATATTCATAATATTGAAGAACAAAGATAATTAGAAAGCAATTAGAAGCACAATTAGAAGATTACCAAGAATCCTCCTGACAGATCCGGAAACCAATCGAAGATTGACTCCTTCTAGTTCTAATCCTATGTAGCTATGCTAATCTAGATATCTAATTGATGTGGTGGCTCTAATCTTGATCAGAGGCTTCTTCTCCCTTGATGGAACACTGAATTAGGGTTGAGAGGCTCTCTCCTCCAGGGGCCAGGGGGTCTGGTTTTATAGTCCCTCCAAGTGAATATGGGCCCTTGGATCAAACCGACATAGATTGTATGGTTTAGATTCATCCTTTAGGTCGGTGGAGATCTCCCGCAAAGCAGAGTCCTGATTGGACTCAGGAGGTGGGCGGGCGCCCTGACCAACTGGGCGGCCGCCCAGGGTCTGGCCCCGTTTCGCCTCCGCTTCGGTCTCGTGGCTTCTGGAGTCTTCTAGATGTAAGATAATTGTGCGGCACGTTAATATCTTTACGTAATCCTGACATGTGGGCCTTTCTTCCATATTTCCTGATAACCCCCTGCAGAAATAGACAAACACCAAAACTCGTGGAATTCTGTCAGATAAAACCCTAAGTCTAGATCTTTATTTCATTTGGATCCTTTTCTTTATTTATTTGATAATTAAATTTGATACTTAAGGACCGTCAACAAACTCCCCCAAGCTTACCTCTTGCTCGTCCCTGAGCAAGGATAGACTCAGCTATGGATCATAAGTTGTTGCAATATATTAAAAAATTTGACGGTACACATGCTTTTTAAATAAAATCTCATCTCTGAGTTAGAGTAAACTGTCAAGACTTAAAACTTACTTACTTTACCTTCACCATGGGACTTGTAACTATCACTTCTGTCTTGAGTGGTTAAAAGATAGAACAGTCTAGCCAAGTGTCATGTCTCTTATTCTTGATCAGCTATAGTTCTGGGGTTTTTTGCAGATTTTCAAATAAAACTCAGAGATTCCTTGTATGATTCTCTCAGGTCTCTCTTTTGTGGTATTTCTGGATCCTTACCAAGGCATTGATGGTATATGCCTTCTCTCAAGATATGTGGTAGTGGTATAAAGCATAATGACATTGTCTTCTCTCTCACTCTATTCTAATAAGGCTTTAATATCTGGAGCTCATAGGTGGGAGATAAAATATACATACTTACAGACATTTATTGCATAGTCAAACCATGGATCCAAAGTAACAAGTCAATAAGTTTAATCAAGATGTGCATGTGTGGCGAATGAATGGTATATGGTGATGATGGTGATAACAATGGTGAAAACAATGGTGGTGGAAGTCTAATTCTACTTTTGCTCTTTAAGGGGATACATACCTTCCGTGCTTTTGAAACTTTATGAGGAGAATGAGATGCTCTTCTTTTTTCTTTTCTCTCAGGTGGGTATCTTGCACCAATAATTCTACTGTCGGACACTTGTCCATTTTTACCTCTCGTCTCACTCTTTTTCTTTTCTTTCGAGGTTCCGAGCACTTGCTCCTTTTTATTTCCTCATATTATTTTTCCCCCTTTTTTTTAGAGCATTCATCTCTTGAGATAATATAGCAAGTGGTAGTAACAAGATAACTTGAGCATTTACTTCACAAGGGAAAAACAGAAATATTTTTGGTTATTCTCTCCCGGATTAGGAGTAGAATTTTTTCAGGTGGTTCTGGAGATGGAATGGATGGATATATGTGGATGGTACTTCCGGAGTAGAAGTAGCATATATGAGTGAACGTGTAAGTGAAATCTTGATTTAACCACATGACAAGCTCCTAAGGGTCTACACAGCTTGACCACACTCAATGCTCATAAGCAGTAAATAGTAAATGTGTGGCTCAAAGTCTAGCAAGCATGTATATATGGCTGTGGTAGGAATTTAAGCTCTCATCATACAGGAACTCATCATGCAACATTTTTAAAGATTTTCAAAGATAAAATTCTCCAGAATTCTAGCATCTCTAGGAACAGATAAACAGCAGCTCAACCTTCCCATATCGTATCCGTTAACAACTTAGACTTCAGATCAAGTTTTCATCCCACAAGTTTAGGTCTAGAGCAAGCTTTAAATTATAACAGTTATATCTAAACTTGAGAGAGAACTTAAAATGTGTAAATTAGGCAGAGCAACTATTCATCATATCCATGCTTAAGTTTTATTTAGATACAGATTAGCATAGCCACTTTATTTATTTATTAAACACACTAAGCAAAAGATATATATATATATAAGCTTAAAATCTTTATTTGGTTTTCCCATAGTTTATGTGTATTAATATTCTAAAATAGTATAAGTATAAAGATAGATAGAAATACTTATCGGGATAAATGGGGGTGCTCTCCCCCAAGCTGAATTTTGACGTAATTTCTCTTGATGTAGCTAGCAGGTGGCAGAGGTGTATTTGAAAGTCAGCAGCATTCTGACAGCGATTAGAATGTCCTCCGTCTGCTAGTCTTCTTGATTCTTAAATTCTGTGGAGCTCAAATAGACAACAAAGCTTGTGGAACTGGTTAAGTGTTAGCATAAATATATAGCCTTCATCATCTTGAGACTCCTTAATAAATTTTACTCCCTGTTTTTATATTTTTATTTTTATAAAGCAGAAAAATATTTATTTTATTTTTATGCCACCACAGTGAATGTACTTATGGGTTTTATGCCACTCGTCTACTCACATGGGGCTTACTGTTTTTTATATTTTTATTTTCTTTTATTTTTAAGATAGTATGAATATGATTAACTAAGTAAACTATTTAAAATAATTGAAAGGGAAAGGATAACTATCAAGTTTACCTCTTGGCAAGGCGTTCGGTGTTTTTAAGTCCTCCGAACGGGACTCTCCAATTTCTCAATCATCCTGAGGTTCATTGGGTGGTGTAGTCGGTACTTCCGGCAGCGCCTCCTCTTCTTGTATAGTTATCTTCATTTTCCATACCTGACTCGGTGCTTCAATCTCCTCTGGATAATTCTGTTTAAACTCTACGTCTTCTGACCTTACAACTTCTCCTTCATAGTCTGCCCATCCGTCCTTGATGATCAGGGCAGTGGTTGCCTGAGTGTCCAGTGTCTCCACACTCCTCACAAGTCATGTGAGAATCGTAGATGTGCATAACTTCTTTCTTGTCTCCAGCTCTATCGTCGAGCTTCTTCATGAGCAGGTCTAGCTTTGCAGACAGCATGTCTACCTCCTTCAGCTGATGCATACCTCCACCTCTCTTGCGTGTCTGGGTCCTCTCTTCATTCCAGCTTTGATTGGACGCCATCTTCTCCACAAGAGCTGTGGCTTGTGGTATAGTAAGTGATAAGAATGCTCCTCCAGCTGCAGCATCCATAGTCTCTCGGGTATTGTTGCTGAGCCCATGATAGAATGTCTGCATCAATAGCCAACTCTCCATTCCATGATGGGGACATTCTAGGATGTAATCTTGAAAGCGCTCCCATGCTTCTGGAACAGATTCATCATTTTGTTGCTGAAAACTTGTAATCTTCCCACGGAGAGCATTGGTCTTGCCCATGGGAAAGAACTTAGCCAGGAAGTTTGTTGAGCAGAGTGCCCACGTAGTATTCTTCTCCTTTGTAGCGTAGAACCACTGCTTCGCTCTTCCTAACAGTGAGAATGGGAAGAGGCGAAGTAGTATAGCGTCTTTGGAAACTCCTGCTATGGTGAATGTGTTGCAAATCTCCAGGAAGTGTTGTAAATGAGCACTAGCATCTTCGTGTGCCTTCCCACAGAACTGGTTGGATTGCACCATGTTGATAAGTCCAGGCTTGAGCTCAAAGTTGCCATCGATCTCTGCAGCAGGTCCAGTGCGGATGTTGTCCGTAGTGGGAGCTGAGAACTCGCGGATTGATTTGTTCGCCATGACTTCGAACTCTGAAGACAAGTTCCGGTGATCTTCTTGATTGGATGAAGCTTCTTCGTGAAGTGTTGATGATTTCTTTAGCTTGGCTCTCGTCTTCTTGAATAATGCTTCAGGATCGTCAACAAAATTTCCTGGAAGATGTCTTCTATTCATACATTCCCCTGCATAAGATAAAATAGAAAAATATCGGGGTAAAACTGTATGAGAGAATAGATAAGCTCAATCATATTAGTGATGCGAATGACAGCTCAAAAATATTTTATTCCATTCCTGATTGGTAATCAACCTTCCCCGGCAACGACGCCAAAAATGCTTGTTGGGTATTCTTAACATCATTACTAAAAGTAGACTAAGTTCTAAATCTAGCAACGGTGCCAAAAATGCCAAACCTATCCCTTACACCACTTAAGCCAAGTTGTCATCCCAGCATGATATAAGAGACGCGATATTGAAATATACAATTGCTCTTCTAAATAAATAATGAATGGGATCTGCAAGCGCACAGATTAATACCGATGCAGCATTTTAACCGGGAAGTATTCCAGGTATCGTTATTTATATTTTTACCACTGGGAAGGGATTAATCAATCATCAATATTGATTACAGAATAGAATATGAGATTGAGCATCTATCATTGCATGTATAATTGAGAACATTATATCTAACTCTTCATACAGGGATAAGTGTCACATAAAAGATATATGAAATAATAATAGTGACAAGGATAACTAATCTGATCTAGCCACATAATAAATATGATAAGCACCTCAATTAGATACTCTAGAAAGTCATTAGCATGGTATTAGAACGAACTACAAGAATATTCCCTAAGTTATTCTTAACTATATAGTCTAGCATTATCATAGTTAGTGCAAGCATACTTAGCAATCATTGCGAGACAAGACTACGCCCATGCATAGTGATATTAGCAAGGAATATGAGAAACATAGCAATCACTCCCCTGTAATAATGTTGCTCTGCCAGCCCAATACACGAGAGGGGGACTATATAAGAATCAATGAAGCTGTCACTATCACGAACTACCCCACGATCTGGCATATTGGGTACAATCGCAGATAAATACGGTATAAGCACCACGCCTACACAATATCTATCATTTACCCATGGATCCGATGGATAAACGCTATACGATCCTAAGCATGTATATAGATCGTATCTAACTAAGCCAAGTACATAACTATGATAAACTAAGAACAATATAATCTTGAATATAAGCAAGTAGAGCAAAGTCATAAGCAATATATTGAAATAGAACAAAGTCATATTCATAATATTGAAGAACAAAGATAATTAGAAAGCAATTAGAAGCACAATTAGAAGATTACCAAGAATCCTCCTGACAGATCCGGAAACCAATCGAAGATTGACTCCTTCTAGTTCTAATCCTATGTAGCTATGCTAATCTAGATATCTAATTGATGTGGTGGCTCTAATCTTGATCAAAGGCTTCTTCTCCCTTGATGGAACAATGAATTAGGGTTGAGAGGCTCTCTCCTCCAGGGGCCAGGGGGTCTGGTTTTATAGTCCCTCCAAGTGAATATGGGCCCTTGGATCAAACCGACATAGATTGTATGGTTTAGATTCATCCTTTAGGTCGGTGGAGATCTCCCGCAAAGCAGAGTCCTGATTGGACTCAGGAGGTGGGCGGGCGCCCTGACCAACTGGGCGGCCGCCCAGGGTCTGGCCCCGTTTCGCCTCCGCTTCGGTCTCGTGGCTTCTGGAGTCTTCTAGATGTAAGATAATTGCGCGGCACGTTAATATCTTTACGTAATCCTGACATGTGGGCCTTTCTTCCATATTTCCTGATAACCCCCTGCAGAAATAGACAAACACCAAAACTCGTGGAATTCTGTCAGATAAAACCCTAAGTTTAGATCTTTATTTCATTTGGATCCTTTTCTTTATTTATTTGATAATTAAATTTGATACTTAAGGACCGTCAACAAGGAGCGGTGCCTGGAATCAATTCAATCTTGAACTCCACGTCCCGATCCGGAGGAAGCCCGGGTAGATCATCAGGAAAAACATCCGGAAACTCACACACCACCGGAATATCCTGAATAGCCTTAGATGTAACTGCATTCACAGTGCTACGGATTTGAATATCACGAGGGAGTTGCACTAGAAATGCCTCCTTGGTATTTGGGTCTTTCAACATCACTACACGAGTGGTGGTGTCTATAAGAACTCCATTACCACTCATCCACTTCATCCCCAGAATTACATCTATGCCCACACCGGGTAGAACAACCAGATCAGCAAGAAACTGACGGCCTCCTATCTCCAGAGTTGCTCCCAAAACCACTTGATTGGTGGAAATATCATTTCCCGCAGCACTAATACAATAACTGCCCTTATCAAGTGTGATGGTCTTGATGCTATGCTTAGATACAAATTCAGAACTCACAAAAGAATGCGATGCTCCAGAATCAAAAAGCACGAGTGCATCATGTTGATTAACCAGAAACTTACCAGCCGTGACTACCTCACCAGCAGGGATTGATTCCACAGTTGTGTAATGAACACGCCCCTGACGGACGTTCCCCTGGTTGCCCTTCTTTGGCGGGTAAGGACAGTTGCTCTGCCAATGCCCTGTCTGATTGCAGTTCCAGCACGGACGGTTGGCAGGTGGAGTCTTGGCATAGTTGGGACCCGTGTTGCCCCTAGGAAGAGCAATAGAGTACCCCTTGTGAAAACACGTCTTTGCCTGATTCTTCTTCACTGGAGGGCGGTATCGCTGGTTGGGGGTTGGAGCACGGAATGGTGGCTTAGCTGCCACTGGAGCCTTGGACTGAGATGACCCAGCACTGGCCTCAAAAGCCCTCTTGCGAGTCTTGGTCGCAGTGTACACAGTGTTATAGTTCTCTTGGGTGAGAGCATCACTGACAAACTCATTGAAAGTTGCACACTTAGTGCGGCCCATAGTCTTCAGCAATTTGGGACCCAAACCCCGCTTGAAACTAGCGATCTTTTTCGTCTCCGTGTTCACAAACTCAGGAGCATACCTAGACAAGTGATTGAAAGCATGCAAATACTCCTTCAGAGTCTTGTTGCCCTGAGTCAACTGCATGAACTCGGTGTGCTTCATCTCCATAACACCCGGAGGAATGAAATGCCCTTTGAAAGCCTCACGGAAAAGATTCCAATCAATCACCGTGTCAGCCGGTAGAGCTTCCCGGTACTGATTCCACCAGATGCCTGCCGGTCCTTGCAGTTGGTGAGCTGCATACTCCGCCTTCAAACCTTCAGTCAAACGAAGTAGGCGAAACTTTTGTTCCACCGTATTCAGCCACTCTTCAGCTTGAAGGGGTTCTTCAGCTTCTCTGAAAGGTGGGGGCTTCGTATCCATGAAGTCCTTGAAGCTACTGTACTGGTTAGGAGCTGGCCCTTCCTGTGCATTACGGCCACCCTGATTTGCCATACGATTGATGGTTTCAGTGAGCATCCTCTGATTTTCCACCATCATTTGCATCAGCTCAGCTGGATTTGGTGGTGGAGGAGGAGGGGGCGGATTCATGTTTGCACGCTGTTCCGCACCTCGGGTGCCACGAGACATCTGTAAAGACACAGTCAGTGAGCATTGATGATGACAAGATTTGCCGTACAAGAACTTATATTCATGCCTGAAAGTATTCGAGAGAATAGCTTTACAGAAGGCACAACAATTCCATTCCACAAAACAACATCACCAATCCAACACATGACATAGATATCCGCAATACGCACCACAACGGAAAACATCCGCATAACATAACGATCATAAAGACTGCACATAGGGTCCATGAAGTTATTACACCATTACAGTACATGCCATGAGTCAAGGTCAAAGTTTCGGATTACAACATGGTTACAAAAGCACCACAGCCAACTGGCACACAACAAAAGATCCTGGCAGCAACTACCCACTACTCCCTACACTCCAGGCTCGTCGTCCGAGTCAGCGTCGAAGATCGCCTCTCCATCCTCGTCGCTAACCGGCTCAAGCTCCTCGTCCTCCACGTCCTCGTGTAAAGGTGGTGCAGCCGCTGCTGGTCCATCGACCTCCATACCATCATCCTCGGCCACAATCACCTGAGGTCCCACCTCTAGATACACTGGGATAGGGCGAGGAATAGGGTGTAGCAAGTTGTTGAGACGGTGAATCTCCACAAGACCAGCCTCAATCTGATCCTGTAGATAGTTCTCCAGCTCAAGCGACTGAACTCGGTGCATCTCCCATGCTTGGCGCCTGTTCTCCGACACGCGGAGTGCAGTATCCCTCTCACGGGTGAGCTGCACCAAGCGCTCCTGCAAGGTCTCCTTCTCTCTAGCTAACTGGCTCATCTGATCGTGCTTATGATCTCTCTCTCTGATGGCCTTCACCCACTGCTACCTCCGATACTCTGCAATGTCTTCCCAGTCATTGCGGTCCTTCTGAGCTTGCTCCAGGAGCCTAGCTTGCTTGCGAAACTTGCGAGCACGCTTTTCAGCCTTCCGCTGCATCTCCTGGGCCCTGCGAACAGCCACCATCACCTGTGCATAGGTGCCCTCTCACTGACTGATCAGCTTGAGTACAGCCATCATAGCACTCATAGCAGGACTAGAGCTCTCAGCTCTCTCTCCTCTGCCTCGAACCAAAGCACAACCATCAGCCTGCTTCCACTCCGCGGCTGCTGGGTCAGCACTAGGAATGGAGGCCGCTGGTCCTCCTGTCAGCTCGTCACCACACCTCTGACAGATATCGAGCAGGATAGTCTGGGCTGCAACCTGAGCTGCCTCCCAAGGAGTCTGCCCATCTGAGCTGCAAGTCCAGCCTGTCCATGCAGGCTTGTCCCCATGTGGAGGAACAACTCCCTGCACAGCAAACCACTGGATCCCTCCTGTGCTCTCCATCTCCCACCAAGAGTACTGAGGTGGCTCAGTATACCCAACAGTCCGTAACACTCTCCAGAGCAGGGTAGGAGTGCCAAACTTGTGCAAGAAAGTGTCACTGGAACGGGGTGAAGCGGGTGCGTCCATCTGTGGAAAGGAATGGGAATACCATGGGTAAAAGAGGATTAGTTGAAGCAACATTTATTTATTTAAAAAGTGACGAAATTGTAAGGGAAGGAGCAGACAGAATGTATGTATGAATGCGACATGATGCATGCACGAACCGTACGTCCTCACAAACTTAGAAAATTAATATTCTAACGGATATACGGTGGCATACATTCGTCTCTCGATACGATAACTATCGGTTTACACGTGCGCTGTTAGAGTACCTGCTGAAAACTTCATTTCAGCCCAACAGTTCCCAATATATCACTCAAGAAAGCAGTAAACTAAGTGCACATTGCTTGGGCATGCCCAACATGCTCAAACAATGACACCACAACTACCCGAGAAATTAAATACTCCCCAATTAAGTTTCTTTCGTGGTTCCATGGTTTCGACATGTAACCACTCTAGAAAACCACCGCGAACACTCCCCTAGACCGCCGTTTGGACGATCATGCTCTCACAGCTCCCACTTACCTGAGCGTAGGTGCGACGTTGCATAATTTAAATCTAGCGACATATGTGGCTAATTCACATATGAAGGCTACCTCCACCATTAGACCACAGGGTAGCATAGTGCGGTCATCACACATCCATACCTGAGTACTGCCGGAGATGCATAATTAAAACCCCCCAAGTCAGTACTTAAATAGCCACCTAGAGTCCTTATGTGGGCAAGGAGGATTCGACCACTGGCATAACTTGATTACTTATTATACACCATTTTATTTAAAAACTCTTTTGTTTTAAATACACAAACGCTGCATTTATAATGCTGAACTTGCTCCGATGCCAGCTGTCACAGAACCGACCAAATTATAAGAGTTCAAGTGCAGAAACAATCGTCAAACAATCAAGTTTCTAAACTTGAGCCCATATAATCCCGGTAGTCAATCGAAATCACGAAGGACTTCAAACCAACTCGCAACAAACCAAGATCGTAATAGTTCAGCACAAACACAACGAATGTTACATAGTCATTCATTGCCGACGAAGCGGCACCACATCGGAGTCATTAAGTTATTACAACCCAAGTTTGAAGTAGCGGAAGCAAAATAGTTACACACACTTGTTCAAAGTTCAGTTCACAAGTTTTGTTACTGCCAGAGTCTATGCCATTCTTCCAAAAGCATCATAGACGAGAAGAGTAGAGAACCGTGCCCAACGGTTAGTCCTCATCCCCAGCGGGATGGAGACAGGTCTTGCAGAAACCGTCATAGAAGATATCATCTGCAACAGGTGGGAATAAACCCCGAGTACGAGGATGTACTCAGCTAGACTTACCCGTCTAGTAAAACACAAAAGACACCAAGGATCATGCAAGGCTAAATCCTAAGTGGAGCTGGTTGACTCACCTTTTGCCAAAAGCTTAACTTACAACTAAGTTATTTTAAGAGCATCATATTTATTTATCATCAGCCTACCACTAGATGAGCACCTGTACTACAACACATCACTTGATTATTACAAACAATATTAACCATATCAAATTCATCATATGTTCTTCTTGCTATCATCATTATCACGAACCAAGTTCATTAGTGAATGCTACGTTTGCCGCTGCTCTGTCAAGTTCTCACTAACCGGGAGAGACGGCGATTCGAATCGAATTCCTATCCAGCTGGAGGGTTATTCCTAGCACTCACCCAAACATCCCCTGCCGGAGAGCCAAAGGGTCACCTTTGGTACGACTCAGGAATCGCGGCTCCGATCAGCGCCGCACTCCCAGGGCTACCACTCTGCCAGGGAGGTCAGGAATTTTAACTCACCTGCCTTTGGACTTACGCCAATGGTCCCCCGCACACCGCACTTCCTCCGGTAGTGCGCACTTTATACTTGCCGGTCTTTCGGCCTGAGTCGTACTACTCGGCTTCGCGGTCGGAACGAGTTATCCGGCCAACTAAGTGTCAGGCATGCGTTGAACATGACAAGAGGACGTACAACGATCGGTCCATAGCTGCCACAGACGGAGTTACTACACACTTGCAAAACTCCGCCCGGCTTAAGTCAATTTAACCAGGTTCCATCCACGATAGCACATATAGACCACCGTGACCCGACACAACCCTATATCGCGTGGATGACAGGATATCACCCGACTTCTACCGATTAAAGCATAGCTAAGCTGCGACTCGAACCTAACTCTACAACCAGGGAGGGTGAGTTATCTGGACAAGGATAGAGTAGAATGCAGCAACAGTTTCATCACAACTCCTATACGTAATGCATCAATAGATATAACGTATTAAGTAAACTTTTCGAAAATAAGGGGAGACTTAGAATGCTCCGGGGCTTGCCTTTCACGAACGATGCCGGCTCGTGATTCGGGCACTCAACTTCTTCTTCGCGCTCCTCGAGTCCGGCTTGCTGGACCTCCACCTCCTGGCTGCCCTCCTGACCTTCGGGGTTCGCTTGGAGCTCGAAGGAAACTGCCACGTCCGGTGCACCTATTGCATGCTCGAACAATAAGAAGATGCACATGCTAAAGATGAATGCTTAACAACACAAGCAACTCACTGGATATTCATTTACGGAGCAAAAGTTATATAAGCTCACACAAGTAAACAAGTCAATGCAACCCAAGACTTGTCATGCTACTAAAACAGCAAGTAACACAAAACAAGCATACTCAGAAAATAAATCATAATTATAGATAGACAGGTCCAACAAACATGAGTAAGGATATTCTGGAAAGCTTATGAAATTGTCTACAATTCATCTTTAGACATGACAGCAAGATTCATACTTAAAACTGGTCATTTAAACAAAGTTCCAGGTTCTGTCCCAGAAAAACAGAAAACACCTATTTCTGGAACCCAACTTGGAACATCTATAACTTTTAAACTACTTGGCCAAATGACCTCAAATTTAAACCACAGCTGGCTCTATAAGTTTAGAACAACTTTGATTTAGACAAGTTTCACAGAAAGTCAAGTTATCCTTAAGCAAAGTTAAATTGCTCACTTGCTGTCCAGAACAGCATTTAACCCTATAGTTAATTATTTAATGACATGATCAAAACACAAACCATGCCAACTACCTAGCCTAAGAGCACCAACATATCACAAAGTTACCAGATCATCAGATGAAAACCCCAAAACATTTACTTAACAAGGTATTTATTAATTAACTCCAAATAAGAGCATATTTACAAGATATTAGTTAAAGTGCTTAGAAAAATCTACAAAAATTACAGAGGTACAGGTATAACATCAGATCAACACCATAAAAATTTCAGGACCATTGCACATGCCAAGTTAAAGATATGTATTTAACTTGTACCAAGGTGTTTATTTTCTAAATTCCAAAACATGACATATGATGCCAAACATCAGATTTCAGATTATTTACATCTTAGGAATACCATAAACAAGTTTACCACCAAAATAAAACACCAGCATAAGCACCATTTATTTTATATGATTTAATTAAAGAAACAAGCCATATTTCAAACACAAATTACATATCACAACAGCAGTGCTCCAAAATCATGAAATAATTATCAGAGCACTCTAATGCTATGCAAAGACCACCAAAAAATTTTCAGAGCAAACTAAGCAGTATAACAAGAGATATGCATTTAACCAAGAATAACAAGATTAAATTCCTTAATAAATAATTTCTCAAAAAACATGATTCATTTTATATTTTTATTAAATACTAGCCATCTCAAGAAACAACACAAAATTTGTTTCACAATTTTTGGATCTCAGAAACAGGAGATATGATTTTTGCAAGAAAGCCAAAAATCAGGATTTTGAATAAAAGAAAAGGAGGGAAAGAGAGAGTCGCTGACAGTGGGTCCCATCTGTCAGGCTCTTCTTCCTCACGGCCGAGGCGACTTTCGCCGGAGATTTCTCCGCGACGGCGAGGTCTCCGGCCAAACCCAGGGCATCAACGTGATCCCCGAACCCTAACGACTCGATTGACCCCACTTTTGCCACGGCGGAGCCACCGGAAGGGGCTCACCGTCGGCAATGGCGGCTCGGCGGAGGTGCTCGGCGTTACGCCGGAGCCCTCAGGCCGGTAGAGCGTGACCTAAGGCCTTCTACAGCACCAACGGACTACGGCGAAGCTTCATAGGTACGTGGCTTGGCCTGGATCCCCGTGGAACGCGCTGGCCACGAGAGCACCCAACTCCGGCGGAAGCACGGCGGCGCTGCGCACCGTGTCCGGCGACGGAGAAGCCAGTAGAGCGTCCACCAGGTGGCGCAAAAGCTCGCTAAGGACCTAAGCTACCTCTAGGACCTAACCAAAGAAGATGAGAAACTTCACAGAGCTCGGCATTGAGTTCGCCGGAGAAGAAGGTCACGGCGGACCGATTTGGGGGAAGAAGGGAATGTCGGCTCACCGGTGGGTTTCTCGGCGAGTTAGAGGGTGGAGCTTGGAGAGCGGCTCACGGCGGAGCTTTGGGTGGAGTTTGGTGGACGGAGACGCAGAGAGGAGCGCACACGAGCTCGCCGGAGTGAGCTCGCGGCGGAGAGCTCGCTGCGGACGAGTTTCAGGCGAGAGAGGGCGAGGCAGAGCGAAGTGGACGCGTCCACTCGCTCAGGGCGTCGCCGTGGAGGTCATGCACGCGACGGAAGCTGACAAGCGGGGCCAAACGCGGCGTACGGGCGACAAATGGCGACGGAGCTCTGCCGGCGGTCGGCCACATCGACGAGGTCAGTTCCGATTCAGAAGAAACGATGCTTGTCTGACAGAGCCACTTCACCGACGATTATCTCCGAAACCAGAGCGAATTAGGTGATGGCGTAGTTGACAAACTTGGAGTACTAGGCGAGATCTACAACTTTGTCAACTAGAGCAAAGGCCAGATCGGCCTGGATTGAAAGATATAGAGTTTCCAAAACCGATCGAGGAAACTGCAAAGCACCCAGGACTTAGAAATTTTTCTAAGTGTTGAAAACAGCCCCAAATCTGCCTTGTGGGCCACTTTTGAGCTATTTGTGGTCATTTTCATGAGATGGCCATAAAACAACTTTTGTTCCTTATAAAATTTGCTACAACTTTGCTGTAGAAAGTTTTGACATGCAAACATTTTATGAAACACTTTTTAAAAGCCTAAGCAAAAGAGGTTTCTAGGGCCTATTTTCATAAGTATGACTTAGAAGCATATTTTGGAAAAGTGACCAACATGAACATTGTTCCCAAGATCAAGTTAAGCATAGATAAACTAATTACCAAGGCATTAAGCACAAACACAAGCATTGTTCACTCAAACATAAGCATAGGAAGCCTATTTAAGCAATTTAAAACACATTTTTGCATAGAATGACATGGCTCAAGATAGATGATGATCATGATATGCTTTGAGTAAATGATGATGCTCATGCTATGCACATGCTTGATGCAACCATAACACTGGGGTGTTACAATTCCTCTCGACTGTCTCGACCCTACCTTGGATATCGCTAGCGAGTCTTCGAGGCGGGCCTCGATCTTCGACCGCTCGATGGGGATCCCTGACTTTGGCGCTCGAGATCGGCTGTCGAACCCTTTCGGCGGGCCAGCCATCGACCTCTCGAGACTCTCGCGGGTATACCCCTTGGCTTACAAGGGAAGGAAGTGGCCGTGGCGGTTCACCTTTTTGCCCGTTGGGCGCGCCTTTTCAGGTGGGTGACGTTACGACACTGTGTCGGCGTGGAATTCGAAGCGCCCCGCCTGTGAGGGGAAAGAGACGGTTAGGTGGCGCATTTATGTGGGGGTGTTACCTCATTTCTCGGATCTGTCCGTTGGCGGACTGCTGCTTATAAATACGCCGTGGCGCTGCCGCCGTTCTTTCTTCTTCCTTCCGCCTTCTCGCCTTCATCCTCTCATTGCCTTTGCTCTCTCGCTGCCTTACGCGCGCGTGCACCCCCTCAAGCGGTAGCGGATCCATCGTCCTTCCAACCAAGATGCCTGTGACACTCGTCGCCGCTGACGACTGGCGCCCGTCGTCGATGACGGAGCGCTGGTTGCTAGAGCTTGAGAGTGAGGGACTCTTGCGCCGCCGCACCTCGCTGTCGTCGCCAGAGTGGATCGCGCCGCCAGTGAGTCACAGGGAGCCCCAGCCGCTCGAGGGCTACGTGGTGTCGTTCGCCAAGTTCCACCGCCACGGCCTGGGCGCTCCCCCGAGCCGCTTCATGCGGGCCCTCTGCTCCCACTATGGGGTGGAGCTCCAGCATTTCTCCCCGAACGCCATCACCGTCGCAGCGGTCTTTGCCGCGGTGTGTGAGGGCTATCAGGGGATGATGCCCCACAGGGATCTGTGGCTCCACCTCTACAGGGGCGAGCTTTTCAACGCCCCCAACGGAACCACCGGTGTGAGGAAGCACGTGCGGGCCCGGTGCCTCAACCTAGTGTTGAAGACAAAGAAGACGGAGAGGCCGCGTGAGTATATCCCGGTGGGGCTGTCGTCAAACCACGCTGGGTGGGACTCCCAATGGTTCTACTTGAGGAACGACGACGGTCTCTTCCCCGCCTACACGGGCCGTCTGATTACAGAGCGCCTGGACAACTGGACGTACGGCGTCGTCCAAGAGCACTAGTCGCGGCTCGACCCCCACCTCGACGCCATGAAGAAGCTGCGCCTGGAGGGCCTGTCCGCCGCTCTTGTCCTCTCGGCCGTCCATCGTTGAAGGGTCCTCCCTTTGATGTCTCGGCCGTTGAGGATGGACGAGATGGGGCCGGGCGTCTCGTCCCGGGATCTCGAGGCTTGCCGGATGTCCAACGTGGCTCTGGCGGACGATGAGATCGCTGCCCGGGTTAGGGCGGCCATCGCCGGTGACTTTAAGTCGAAGCACGTCAACGGCTTCCCTATGAGGCCCGACGAAGGTTCGGTCGACCTGGTATGTTCTTTTCTCGCACATAGCTCCGATTCTGGATTTTCCTCGGTTCTTCTTTTTTTTTAACCTTCCTTTATTCTGGTAGGGACGTATTGATGTCCGGTCCTCGAGGCCCCCCGAGAAGGAGGACGAGGTCGATCGTGACAGGCGGCGCCAGTCCGCCGAAAAGTTGAAGTCCGCCAAGGACACTGCAAAGAAAGGGGAGAAGAAGAAGAACCTCGACCGCCAAGCATTAGATGCGCGTCGAGCCAAATCCAGGCAGAGGGGGGAGCCTGAGGAAGAATCTCCCAGTGACGACGATGATAACGACGAGGACAGCGACGACTCCGAGGGGATGGCATCACGTCTTGACCGGATCCTCGAGGGCCCGCCTCGAAGTGACGTCGACGTCCCCTGGACGGAGACTCCGAAGGAGGGCCCGAGCGGATCCCACCGCCCACGGGCCGACATGCCTCCTGCGCCCTCGACTAGCCAGGTCGCGCTGCGCCCTCCCCCCGCGCCCAGGGGGGTGGCCATGCTAGGCCCCAGGCGATGGGGCCACTGACTCGTGGTCGCGCTGCGGCCTCCGAGAAAGGAGAGGCCGGCCGCGGGAGCGCCAGTCCTGGTGCCCGCCACGCGGAAATTGCTGCGCCAGGGCCAGTGCCTACGCTCGAGGGGCCCGGAGCCTTGACGCGGGGTGGCTCGAGGCCCACCGGTCGGGGCACCGGTAGGCGAGCTGTTCTTCCTGTAGGGTAAGCTTTTTGAAGTTGTGACTTTTGTTTATCCATTCCCTCGCGTTTCCTTGTATTCTGGTATTTTCACACTCGTTCCCTTCTTTTTAAGCTAAAGCGGACGCTCGAGCAGGCCCAGCCCTCCATGGCGAAGAGGCTCAAGGCAGGAGCAGCCTCCAAGGAGCCAGGTGTGTAGTTTGTTTCTGGGTCTTGCGACGTTCTTGTGTCGGTTATTACAGTGACCGACCTTTATTCTTTATTTCACAGGCTCCTCCGACTCTCAACCTCCGGCCGACGCTGGGAGTGCCCCGTCTCGTCTCGAGCCTACTCCGATGCTGTCGACACGTGACGAGGCGCCCCAAACTCAGGGGCAGGAAGGAGCCCCCGAGCCTCCCCGATTGGGGGTCGAGGCGGACCCATCACCATCAGCGACACGTCTGGTGGTAACGAGGCGTCTGGGGACGCCCAACCTATGGAGGAGGAGGCGTCGACCTCTCTCATCTCGGGACGGACTCCCTAGCCCGCTGGCCTTCGAGCCCTCGAGGAGCAAAAGGAGAAAGAGAAGGAGGGGGAGGAGCGGGAGCGCGTGGCAACGCGGCTGCCACAGGAGCGGCAGCAGCAACAGCAAGGGCAGCAAATGCAGCAGCAGCAGCAGGGGGAACAACAGCAACAGCAGGAGCGGCAAATGCTCGAGGGGCAGCAACAGCAGCAGCAGCAGGGAGAACAACGGCAACAGCAGGAGCAGGGGGGCCAAGAGGAAAGGCCGCTCGAGCCCCTGCCTCAAGGTCTGGCCCAACCGGTACCACCGGCGCCGCAAGAGCCCGGCGATCAGGCGGGAGATTTGCCGGTGTACGGCCCTCCCACCCCAGCGTGGCTCCTCCCGGGGGCGCCCGCCGCGATCCGAGCAGAGTCGGGGCGAGCGGACGGTGTGGTGGCGCTCGCCTGTATGATGCGCACCCCCACCGACCCCGAGTCCGAGATCAAGAGGACGATCTACGGCATGGACGGGATCGCCCCAGGGTTCCTCCGGGAGCGTCGGGCGTGGGAGGACCGCTTTCCCTCTGAGGAGGATGAAATCGGGACGTCAGGAAGCGAGGACGGTACCTGGAAGACGGTGGACGACGACGGGCGGTTCCCATGCCTCGTCGACCTGTTCTTGCGCCACGGGGGCTCCCTTGAGACCGTCGAGAACCTTATCCGCGGTGTCAAGGCGCGGGCTGATCGAGAGATGGAGAACAAGTGCCCCGACCGGATTCGTATCCGAGATTCCACCGACCCGTCCGAGCCCAACATCTTCCTCGACGACAAGAAGGAGGCCGAGAAGTGGGAGCATGTCGAGGAGCTCCGCCTTTGGATGAAGCACGTGATGGGGCTTCTGTCGGACATCATCAACAACGGGCTCGGGCCGGCTTATTTTGTAAGTGTTTTTCGATCTTTGATCTTCATGGAACCTTTTGGTTTTGTGTTCTAACTGTTCGACCGCCGGCTCGCAGGACATGAAAGAGACCTCCCGTATCAAGTCAAGCTTTATTCACGCCACAAGAGGTGGTTGGGAGCAGCTCCCTGTCCTCAAGGACCAACTCCTCGAGTCGCAGGAGAAACTCCTCAAGGCTTATAAAGACCTCATAGCACTCGAGGAGGAGAAGAAGGCGAGGGAGGCTGCTTTGGCCGAGGCTCGAGAGGCCTCAAGAAAGGCGGAGGAGGAGATAACGCTGCTGCGGGAGCGGGCTCTGACGGTTGAGGAGGCCGCGTCCAGAGCCCGGGAGGAGGCCCTGTCCTACAAGAGCGTTATCGCGGACCTGGACAAAGAGAAGGGCCTTCTTAAAACCGACCTGGACTCTCTCCGAGAGTCCTTCCAAAAGATGAAGGTGGAGCACGTGAACGGCGAGATTGCCAGGAGCGCCGCAGAGGAAGCCAAAAGGAAGGCCCTCGAAGATCTCGAGGCGGAGCGGGCTCAATCCCGCAGGTTCTCTGACGACGTCGAACGTCTGAAGGGAGAGCTGTTGGAGAAGAGTGGGGCCATTGCTCAGGCTGGCAAGGCGATCGAGGATCTCCGCGTTGCCAACACTGAACTAGTGCGCTCTAACAGAGAGATCGAGAGGGCCCACACCAGACTAGTCGGCGAGAACACGGCCCTGGAAGAGAGCGTCCGTGGTACGTTTCCTTTGTCGGATTTCTTTTTTGAGGTGTGTTGGTTTTTCCTAAAGTTTCTTGTATTGGTGTTTGCAGGGCTTAAGGACGAACTCCTAGCCGCCCAAGTCGAGGCCCGTAATGCTAAGGCCCAGCTCGAGGCGGAGGTTGCTTTAAACCGTCGTGTGCGGACGGCGATAAGCGACCTCTCGACCTCTTGGGAGGTCGAGCCTATGGACGAGTCGAGGGAGGGAGCTCGAGGCGACGCACTGGTTGACCAGCTGTGCTACTTAGGCGCGACGTTGAGAGACCGAGTGCGGGACGCCCTCCACATCGGGGTGAAGCGGGCGATGGCAGTTGTCTGCTCGGGCTTCTCCTATGACATGGAGGTGGTGTCCCATGGCTTCGTCACTGACATCTCCAAGACCGACACGGAGAACGAAGAGAGGCTCCACGCCTTGATCGACGACGCGGAGGCTCCTGGGGAAAGGCTGGCTAAGCTTTTTGAGCCTGAGGTGCTTCCTCCTAAGACTAGCTCGGGCGGAGGCGAGGGTGGTGAGGACCGTGCCACGGACTGAGGCCTGCGAGCCTGCTTAGGGTGCCTAGGCCCCCTTGTATGATACTTTGTTAATCCTGTTGTTAAGCGATACAGTATCTTTTTGTAATTGTTAAATGCTTATTTGTCTTTCCGCTCCAAGTTCTTTTATTTCTCTTTGTTCCTACGTTTGTATTCCTCGTTCGATCTTTCGTAAAAAACGACCTCGATCATCTCAAGGGTGAGGAAGTGAGTAGAGTTTCCGTAGCCCGGGGGCGTAGGAGTTCTCAGGCTCGTTGTCCCTCGACCTTTGAGGGGCTCGAGGTGCCTTAGCTACTCGAATCGTGCAAGGTTTACTAAGTAGGAAGAGAAAATTTCTTGGCTTTTTCGACGTATGGGGGGGGTCGTCCCCCTGGTAGCCCCCGAGGGGGTGTTGACTATGATGGGTCATAGTCGGCGCCCCCTTCTAACGTCGAGATTATGACTTGTAAATCCTTGGTGCAAAAAGAAGTTGCTCGAGGGAAAGACTTCGTTTATTCATTCATTTGTTTACAAAGTCTTGTTACAAAATGTACGCAGGAACATAAGTTTAGAGCTTCTAGGGGTAGAATCGACATAGCTGTTCAATGTTCCATGCATTGGTGAAGATCGCTCCCTTCTCGTCCGCTAACTTGTATGTCCCTGGCTTCAGGACCTCGGCCACCACATACGGGCCCTCCCAAGGTGGAGTCAGCTTGTGGCGCCCTTGATTGCTTTGCCGGCGTCGTAGGACAAGGTCACCCACGCTGAGGTCCCTCTTGCGCACATGCTTGTCGTGATAGCGTCGAAGTTTCTGCTGATATCTGGCAGAGTTGAGGAGGGCCATGTCTTGAGCCTCCTCGAGTTGGTCGACCGCGTTTTCTTGAGTCTCCTTATTTGATCGCTCGTTGTATGCTTTGAGTCGACGTGACCCATACTCGAGGTCTGTGGGGAGGACAGCCTCAGAGCCGTAGACCATGAAGAATGGGGTGTACTTCGTGGCCCTGCTTGGTGTTGTCCTTAGACTCCATAGGACCGAGGAAAGCTCCTCGACCCATTTCTTGCCGAACTTCTTCAAACGGTTGTAAATCCTTGGCTTGAGTCCTTGCAAAATCATGCCGTTGGCACACTCGACCTGGCCGTTAGTTCGAGGGTGGGCTACTGCAGACCAGTTCACACGGATGTGATGCTGATCGCAAAAGTCCAAGAACTTTTTGCCGGTGAACTGAGTGCCGTTGTCGGTGATGATGACGTTGGGAATCCCGAACCGATGGATGATGTCGGTGAAGAAAAGGACGGCCTGTTCGGAGCGGATGTTGGTGATGGGTCGAGCCTCGATCCATTTGGAGAACTTGTCAATGGCCACCAACAAGTGGGTGTACCCTCCTTTCGCTTTTTGTAGAGGTCCTACTAAATCGAGCCCCCACACCGCAAACGGCCAGGTGATGGGGATCATCTGAAGAGCGTGGGCGGGCAGATGCGTCTGCTTGGCGTAGAATTGGCATCCGTGACACGAGCGTACGAGCTCGATGGCATCTGCCACGGCCGTCGGCCAGTAGAAACCTTGCCGAAAAGCGTTCCCTACGAGAGTCCGTGGAGCAGCATGGTGGCCGCAAGCCCCCGAGTGTAAGTCCTCAAGGAGTTTTCGGCCTTCTTCCACGGTGATGCAACGCTGTAAGACCCCCGTCGGGCTTCGTCGATATAGCTCGTTGCCTTCGCCATAGATCACATATGACTTGGCCCGTCGAGCGATACGACGGGCCTCTGACCGATCTTCCGGCAGCTCGCCGCGGATTAGGCAGTCGAGGAACGGTGTGCGCCAGTCGAACGGTCGACCAGGCCGCCGCTCTACCACCATCACTTCGGCCGCCATCGAGAGCGTGTCGACGGTGTTGGTTGGCTGGGCAGGAGCGGCATCGATGCCAGCCCCCGGGCCTAAGTCGACGGATGGTTCGTGAAGATCTCTTGAGAACACATCAGGTGGCACCGTGCCTCGAGTCGATGCGATCTTGGCGAGCTCGTCGGCTGCCTCGTTGTATCGTCGGGCGACATGGACAAGCTCGAGACCATGGAATTTGTCTTCAAGTCGACGGACTTCTTTGCAGTACGCCTCCATTTTCGGGTCGTGGCAACTCGAGGTTTTCATTACTTGGTCGATGACGAGTTGGGAGTCGCCTCGGACGTCGAGGCGTCGGACTCCTAGCTCGATGGCAATCTTGAGACCGTTGACGAGGGCCTCATATTCCGCGACGTTGTTAGATGCGGCAAAATGAATCCTGATGACATACCTCATATGGACGCCCAAGGGTGAGATGAACAGCAGGCCGGCCCCAGCCCCTGTCTTCATGAGTGACCCATCAAAATACATTGTCCACAGCTCCGCCTGGACCTGAGTCGGGGGTAGTTGGGAATCTGTCCATTTCGCGACGAAGTCTACCAGGGCCTGCAACTTGATGGCCTTGCGAGGCGCATAAGTGAGAGTCTCACTCATGAGCTCGACCAACCATTTAGCTATTCTTCCCGTGGCCTCCTTACTCTGGATTATTTCGCCTAAGGGGAAAGACGAGACCACCGTGATGGGGTGGCCGAGAAAGTAGTGTTGCAGCTTACGGCGGGCAAGGATTACGGCGTAGATCAGCTTCTGGATTTGGGGGTAACGTGCCTTGGTCTCCGAAAGCACTTCGCTGACGAAATAGACTGGCCTCTGGACTGGTAGCGCATGTCCCTCCTCCTGCCTTTCGACCACCACTAACGCGCTGACGACCTGGGTTGTCGACGCAACGTAGAGGAGCAGCGGTTCTGCAGGTTGAGGTGGGACCAGGACTGGTGCTGAGGTCAGCGCCTTCTTCAGCTTTTCGAGCAATTCCTCGGCCTCGGGGGTCCAAGAAAAACGCTCGACCTTCTTCAGAAGTCGATACAACGGTAACGCCTTTTCTCCTAGTCTTGAGATGAAACGGCTCAGAGCCGCCAGGCATCCCGTGACTCTTTGCACACCCTTGACGTCCCGGATCGGCCCCATTCTTGTGATGGCCGAGACTTTCTCGGGGTTGGCCTCGATGCCGCGCTGCGAAACAATGTAGCCCAAGAGCATGCCTCAAGGCACGCCGAAAACGCATTTCTCGGGATTGAGCTTGATCTGGTTGGCGCGTAAACAGCTAAAAGCGATCTCGAGGCCTTGGATCAGGTCCCCTCGCCGCTTTGACTTGACGACAATGTCGTCGACATAGGCCTCGACCGTCGACCCTATGTGTCTACCAAATACGTGGAGTATACAGCGTTGGTATGTAGCTCCTGCATTTCGAAGCCCAAACGGCATGGTCACATAGCAATACATCCCAAAAGGTGTGATGAAAGAGGTCGCGAGCTGGTCGGACTCCTTCATTTTTATTTGGTGATAACCAGAATATGCATCAAGGAAAGAAAGGGTTTCACATCCCGCGGTAGAATCGACAATCTATCAATACGTGGTAATGGAAAAGGAACTTTTGGACATGCTTTATTTAAACTAGTATAATCGACACACATCCTCATTTTCCCATTCTTTTTCTTAACTAATACAGGGTTTGCTAACCAGTCGGGATGATGAACCTTTGATGAATCCGGCCGTCAAAAGCTTGTGGATTTCCTCGCCAATGATCTTGCGCTTCTCCTCATCGAATCGGCGCAACCGCTGCTTCACTGGCTTGGAACCGGCTCGAATGTCTAAGGAGTGCTCGGCGACTTCCCTCGGTATGCCCGGCATGTCCGAGGGACTCCACGCAAACATGTCGGCATTCGCACGGAGAAAGTCGACGAGCACAACTTCCTATTTGGGGTCGAGGTCGGCGCTGATCGTCAGCACCTTGCCGTCAGAGTTGTTGGGGTCGAGGGGGATCTTCTTGGTTCCCTCAGCCGCCTCGAAGCTGCCCGCGTGGCGTTTGGGCTCTAGAGCCTCAGCGGCCAGGGCCTCGAGCTTCGTGACGAGCTCGGTGGAGTTCTCGATCGCCTCCCAATACTCGACGCACTCGACGTCGCACTCGTACGCGTGCTCGAAGGAGGAGCTGACGGTGATGACGCCCTTTGGACCGGGCATCTTTAGCTTCAAGTAGGTGTAGTTGGGTATAGCCATGAACTTGGCGTAACCCGGGCGCCCGATGATGGCGTGGTACGTGCCCTTGAACCCGACCACCTCGAAGGTGAGGGTCTCCTTCCTGAAGTTGGCTGCTGTGCCGAAGCAGACCGGTAGGTCGATTCGACCTACGGGCAATGCCTTTTTTCCTGGCACGACGCCATGGAAACCGCCGGCGCTTGGCTGGAGCCGTCCCCTATCGATGCCAAGGAGGTCGAGGGTCTCGAGGTAGATGATGTTGAGGCTGCTGCCTCCGTCCATTAGCACCTTGGAGAGCCTGGTGTTGACGATGATAGGGTCGACAACGAGCAGGTAGACGCCTGGGGCGACTACCTTGTCGGGGTGGTCCTCTCGATCGAAGGTGATGGGGGTGCTCGACCAGCTGAGGTACTGGGGCACCGCCATTCTTGCCGCGAAGACCTCACGGCGTTCCCTTTTGCGTTGCCTCGTGGTCAACTGTGTTGAAGGCCCACCATAGATCATGTAGCAGTCGTGGACGGCGGGGAAGCCGTCGTCGTCCTTGTTGCCCTCTTTGTTGCCGCCCTTCTCCTTCTTCGAGTCGTCACGCTCATCCCTTTTGAACCCGAGACCGTCGAAATGCCTTTTCAGCATACGACAGTGCTTGAGCTTGTGGTTGGCGCCTCCCTTATGGTAAGGGCATGGTTCCTCTAGCATCTTATCGAAGATACCCCCATCTGGAGGGCCTCGAGGCTTCTTCCGCTCCATGGCGGCGATAAGGTTGTCGTCGAAATCTTCCCGCTGCAACTGCCGTGCTTTCTGCTTCTTCTTGTTTTTCTTGAGCCCTCGACTGGGGGTTCCATCTTCGTCGACAGGCCGCTTGCCCCTTTCCCTCCTTCACAGCTGAAGAAAGCGCCGACTGCCTCTTCCCCTGCTGCGTAGTTCGCCACTACGTCCATCAGCTCATCGACGGTCTGAGGGCGATTTCGACCCAGTTCCCGCACTAAGTCTCGACTGGTGGTACCAGAGACAAAAGCCAGGATGACGTCATGGTCAGGGATATGTGGCAGCTCAGTGCGCTGTTTCGAGAAGCGTCGAGCATACTCTCGAAGAGTTTCTCCTGACTTCTGCTTGCATTTGCTGAGGTCCCACGAGTTCCCGGGCCGTATGTAGGTCCCTTTGAAATTACCCTCGAAAACTTTAACCAAATCGACCCAGTCGTGAATCTGATTTGCTGGAAGTTCCTCGAGCCATCGACGGGCGGTGTCGGAGAGGAAGAGCGGTAGCTGCCTCATGATGGCTCGATCATCCCCTCGAGCGCCACCTAGCTGACAGGCCAGCCTAAAATCGGCCAGCCATAATTCCGGTTTGGTCTCACCATTGTATTTCGCGATGCTGGTCGGGGGTCGAAATGGACTGGGCAGGGGTGTGCTGCGGATCGCCCTGCTGAACACACGCGGGCCTGGTGGCTCGGGGGTCACCCGGTCCTCGTCGCTGTCGTACCTCCCACCGCGATGTGCGCTGTAACCGCGCTCTTCCGCATCCCCGTGCCGGCGGCGTCGATTCTCTTCGATGTCATGCCGCGCGTCGTGTCGACGCTGATTGTCGACGGGGAGAACGAGAGCGGTCTTTTTGCCTCGAGGAGGAGGCTGTTGATGGACTGACACCTCCTTTTCATTTTGAGGCGGCTCGTCGCGCTTTTCAGTGGTAGCTCCTCGTCGTCGAGAAGCTGAGCTTTCGGCTTGTTGAACTGCCGCCACCTGGAGCAGAGTCTGTACCTCATCTCGAATGCGCCGAGCCTGGGAGTTCGACGGTTCTGGCATGTTGCGCAGTAGCATCGTCGCCGCCACTAAATTTTGGCCCGCTCGAGGGAAACGGCTGACGTGCTGCTCTGGCTCTGCGTCTCCGACGATTTGTTGATGTACCTCTCGAGCGCGCCTGCGGACACTTCCGCCCGACGGGTAGGGCAGGTCTTGCTCAAGGATTTGCTCAAGCAGGACGAGGCGCTCACGGTCTTCGTCGAGCTTCATCTTGAGCTCTCGTAGCTGCGCAAGCTGCGCAACCTTGTCTTCCTGTGGAGGGGGGTCGACCTGTCCGTCGTTCCTGGGCGTCCTGGGGTCTTCCTGTGCTGCAGGGGCCCGACGGCCCGCTGCAGCATCCTGCGTCTCGTCGGTAGTCTCTACTACTCCGTCGACGTGATAGCATTCCCTCGTAGGGTCGTAGCTATCGGTCTCGGAGTCAGAGTCCGGCTCGGCGTCATGGAAGCGTCCCCGTCCCTCCTCCACCAGCCATTGCCTGAGTGAGGTGATCGTGTATCGCCTAGGGCCTAGGCGGCGGAGGCCTCGCACTTCGGAGAAATCCGGCAGTTCGGACATCGGTCGTAGTGCCCCAGAGTTACGTGGGAGGACCATTGGTCTCTCTACGTACGTCTGGGCATTTGGGAATATTGCTCTGGCGAGAGACGCCGCGGCGTTGTCCAACCTGAATGGCAGTGCCAACCCGTGTGGAAGTGGCTTAGCGGCGGTGGCGGAGGGCGCGCGAGACACGTCCCCTCCCGTCGTCGTGTCGTTCTGAGCCGTCATGCTCGTGGTTCCGGCATATGGTGCTGCCGGCTCGTGGCCCACCTCCTGCCTCGCACGAGTTGTCGGTCGTGATGAAGCAGAGAAGCGTCGGTGATGCTGTCCGCGCCTCTTCTTGGGCGGGGAGACGTGGTGGCGAGGGCGTCTCGGGGCCCTCGTCCGTGCTGGTGCAACACGGGTTCCTCCTGGTCCTTTGACTGAGAGCAAGATCATGTCGTAGCCGGAGCCCGTAGACATGAACTCGAGACTCCCAAACCAAATCACCGTGGAGCGCGGAATCGGCGAGGCGAGAGCGGCCATCTGGAAAGGAGTGGGAAATCGATAAAAAACACGCAGGACCCCTACCTGGCGCGCCAACTGTCGGTGTTTTCTCCACGGGGGGTTACACCAACGAGTAAATTTGTATGCGTGCTCCCTTTCCCAGATGGTGATGCAAGATGACACGGAGGTTTATCCTGGTTCGGGCAAGAGAAAGCCCTACGTCTAGCGGGGGAGGAGAGTTTGTATTATCTCGCACCTAAGTGCTTGTACAGGGGTGAATACAAGCGTGGTATGAATTATGGGAGTTCTACTGCGTATGGGCGTAGTGTTCCTGTCCGTTCTATTCCTGAGTCCCTCCTTTTATAGCTCCAAGGAGAGACCTAGGGTACATGCGTAGATGTCAGAGTAGGGGTCGATAGCAGCACGAAGCGCTGACCTACTCGAGGCTTCCGTACGGCATGGCCTCGAGCCGTCCCATCTTGATAGCCTGGTGATGATTACGCATGCCCATGCATTCTGCCCTGCGCGCCGTCTCGCACTGGCTCAAAGGTCGCACGCTTGTACGGCATGGCGGCAGATCCGGCGGGGTAGTTGTGGTGTTATCAATCGACGCCCAACTCGTCCCTAGGAAGGGACCCTGTTCGGTCGAAGGTCGGACGCCGTGTAATGTGCTGATATCCGGAGCGCTGACCTTGGATGTCTCGAGGGGGTCCCGATTAAACGTTTCATCCTTGTTTCCTGCGTCCTGACACGCCCTGGGTCGTTTGGTGGGGAAGGCTGCAAAAAGAACGATGGGACGGGTGCCTGTTTCCTATCACGCTTCCCGTGACCAGTGTGTTAGGTGGGAAAACGGCAGGTGCATTAAATGCCCTGGCTCTCGTGCGCGCGTCAGACGGCGGACAGTGTCCTTGCGCTCGACGCTTCCCGACTCGCTCGAGCCCGTTTCCGTATTCGACGGTAGCTAGCGCTCGACCTCTGATCGATTCGCTCGACGCTATTTCCGTCTTCGAGGCTGCGGACGTCGATGGCTGCGTATATGTATGGCCAGAGCGTCGAGTCGTGGGCCTCGTCCTGCGTACGGATAGTCTTGTTATGTGTATCGGTGAGGGTACCCCTTATTGATACCCTCGACACATTGAGATAGATGAAATTTATGTATCAGTGGTGACACATTTGTGATCAAAAATCGTATTAACCATTCATGACTATGATTCATGACTACTCTCATACACACTGGAACTCACCTAGTCTGAGAAAGTAATTGGATCATGATTCAAGTATGCAGAACAAAGATCACAGCCTTGTTCCATGCATTATATTCTCATCAAGGGGATGGTTTAGCAGAGTTTTAAGTTTATAAATTAATTCAAAGAAAATAAGTTTTCCTATCCATCTTCGCACCTCCAGCTCCAAGTTTCACTCCTCAGTGCTCCTCGGCTCCACACACCTGAAAAAAAAACAATAACCTATGTTTATACAGCTAGTTAAGGAAATGAATGGTGCGTATGTGCTCATATGAGATGGTCCTAAAATGATTAATGTTGTATGCTGGCTAGTGGCTACATGACAAAGCATGTATCATGTGTTGCCGTACTGAAAAGATGCATGTATCATATACTATATATATATATATATATATATATATATATATATATATATATATATATATATATATATATATATATATATATATATATATATATAGCTTTGGTCTACTACCTTAGCATATTTATGATCAAGCTCCGTCTCTACCAATTGTAAATTATAAAGAAAACACTTCACAATTCTAAAATACATATGAGATGTGCATGAAGGTGATCAAGCTCCGTCTCTACCAATTGTAAATTATAAAGAAAGCACTTCACAATTCTAAAATAGATATGAGATGTGCATGAAGGTCAACACACCTAAATCATAAGGCACACATAATGGTCATCACTCTGATCTGATATCTGTATAAACCAAAGAAAACTGAAATTACTAATTTTTTATGCCCCATTACACAACATAAATCCCACAAAGGGCCATGTTAAACGCGTGAGAACTAATGAATGCTCGAATTTTTTTGACAGGTCAGAAAATATAAGGAGATTTGAAAGACCATTAGACATCATGTTAAAGCATAATAGATTTTTTTGTTTCTTAATTTGCCATATATCCCGGTATCTCAACAATTTGCATATCATATTGAATAATAAATAAATTAGACCATGGTGAGATACAGAAGCATCTCATTATGCATAGTAAATATAGTTTTTGATGGACAGTACAGATGCATAATATTGGAAGTCATCACAAGAAATCAAAATACTTTGAGTACTCAAATAAGCATGACGTAGAAGTGAAGCATTTCATAGGTTTCATGTTGCATTTATCAGGTTTGAGGTTTCTCTTCAACATGAGCACACTGAACCATGCCACAAATATTTCATGTTGCATGAAAAAAAATAGAATCCACATATATGGTGTTGACACATAAGGTGCGCATGAAGAAAATTCAGTAATAACAAAAAGCACTGTGACAAGAGCATACCTTATGATGGTAGATTACCTCGACGCAGTGGCGAACTATATAGATTTAATTACCTGCAAATTCAATAAGCTAAAACATTTAATTACCTGCAAATTCAATAAGCAATTTAATTCAGGACAAACATTTGATCATGAAGGTACTGACCAATTTATGAGTAAAACATGAGCGACATCAGCTCGCTAACACAAATGAGATCAGAGCTGAAGCAGGGAAACCATGAAACAGAAATGTCAAGCAGCTTGAGGTGAGATGGTGGAGGTATTGCCATCCAATGATCCAAGTATACAACAGTCCACGATTAACCTGTATTTGATTAACTAAAAGAAGAGCAATTATGAAACTGAAACAAAAAAGGACATGTTCCACCGATGTGACCAAGCTATCTTTATTCAAAAAGGCACATATAATTTAAACTGATATTTTCTCGTGTAAACAGAACTATGGCATATCCAAGAACACTATGACTCAGAGATGGGTACTGAAGATTTTGTTTTCACTTACTCGCCTTAGTCTGTCTAGCCCGGCGCCTATAGTGGCGACCCACAAATGAGTCTATAACAGCTGGTTGTCGAGGAAATGCCATGCCTAGCAAATTAGGCATAATAACAGGCCTTCTACTTTGGATACCTTTGCTGAAGGATCTTCCTCCGCACATGAAACAAATTTTGGTAAATGAGAAAAGTTATAAAACTGTTTCTGGAATGATACAAAATAGCAAGTTCAGCTCTTAAATTCAATGGCAATATCATGAAACTGAAACTTTTCAGTGTACCAAAGAAATTTTCAAATTACTATGGCAATGTTGAATCCTAATCATGCAGTTATACAGTTCCAAATTCAATTGCAAATATGAATCAAGCCATTACCATCTTGGCAATGAACTCAAGGTAGTTGTCCTCAAGCAGCTATCCTCATTCTCCTCCAACCTTGAATGGTTCTGCAGGTATTCCTCATTAGGTACAGTATAGACCACACCCAGGGCAACCTGAATCAAGGAATAAAAATTGAAAAATGAATGTTTTTAGATGAAAAACTTTTCTGATTCCTATCAAAGCTTCTCTGATGTACCTAGGGCAAAAGCTTCTCTATCAAAAACTTAGAAACCATAGAGGCTATTTGCTAGCATATTTTAGACATACAAATGGCACAGACATATATGGTCCCTGTCATCTATAGTTTCTCAAATTACTTACAAATCTCGGCCTTAGTGCCCAGAGAACAAAAGCATTCAGTTTTTGCTTAGATTTCTGGTCTAATTTATTTAGTTTTGCCTGAACTTGTTCATTCTTATAAGCACATTATAGATAAAGCATCTGCGCATTCAAGATATCCATCCAAAAGATCAGAATTCATGATTTATATTATATCAATATATCTGCCAAGAAAAAGGAACACGATAAGCATTGTCTAATAATAAACCACCTCATTTTCTCTGTAAAACTTGTAAAGCTCTTTAACAAATTCTATGCTGCAGGCAGGTTCTCCGAGTCTACACTATCAATATCCATAAGCGATTCATCTTGGCTCATAATGTCCTTGTTCTCTGCCACACCACACCCTGCATTGCCAAAACATGACAGTAAGCCAAAGCCATGACAAAGAAGCCCAAAACCTGTCCCTTTCTGAGCAGCAGCACAAATCACAAGTGCAAATACCATGTCGATGTCACTATCACTGTCATGGATCGACGTCAATATCAACAGTGCTATCCCCAATTGATTCCTTCTATTGATCAACTCTGGGTGCAGGATCAGATATGATCGACTAACATTCAGGTTGCCCTTTGCTCGCCATGGAGGCAGTGAATTTCCTGAACAACCACTTTGTCCTCTTCCAGCACTCTCTCCAAAAAACAGTGCAAGGAAGAATCGTATATTCTGCGAATTTAACAGAACATAAGGTCCTCTTCATCCCTCTATGATGAACAAGTTTTTTTTCTATTTGTTCTTGGTATTGCCACAAAAAAGTATTTACACAAATAGCTATGAGTGTTTTGATTCTTTTGCTAATGTGGTATCTGGTATGTCTGAATTTTTAAGATCAAATTGAAATTTGCTTTCAGGTGGATGAAAGTACAAACACTATTAATGACAAAATATTTATAGAAAGAATGATATTTTACCATTATATGTTTCGTGAGAGGGATCTAGAGAAGAAAAAGGTTATGAACATGTAGATGGTTGGTCAGTTATTTGTAATGCAAAATTTACCTTGTTTGCAATCTCTGTACTCCTGACCACTCATTAGTGTCTACATCGAAGGAATTTCTAGCATTTACAGAGTCGTGTTATGAACATGTAGATGGCATGTCATAGTTAACAGTAGAACAAGAACAGTATAGAGGGATACCATTTGCACCCTCTGTAGTATCCTGTGGGTTGGTATGAACCACTCTGCATAACAGACAATAGCAAAGCAATGCAGCAATGAATGAGATGATGCATCATTGCTAGAATGTCTGCTAATCAAGTACTAAAACACATTAATAATATGAGCAAGAGAAACATAGTCAAATGAGTAATTTGGATTACTAGAATTAAAGAAAATCTGTACCAAAGCTGACTCATGTTGACATCACCCTGGACAGTCGATTCCAATTCCAATTCATACATAATTTGTCCATGACAGTCAACCGAATAGAATATAAACTGAATTGGAGAGGATTGTGGAGGACCTATAGCAGGAGCAGCCCATCTTCTGGCGCCGGGGCCTTGCAGCTCACCAGCAGCAAGGCGCTCCAGGAGCTGCAGCGCATCAGCAGCAACCGTCGTGGCTTGGCGGATGTCGGCGATGAACACGAAGGAAGGCCCGGAGAGGGCGCTCACCACAGCGCCCCCGCCCTCCTGTGGGCCGTCCAACTCGGCGTCACGGCGGGAAAGAGCATCCGCCACGGTATTAAGGCGGCCGGGGCGGTACTCCACGGTGAAGTCCAAACCAAACAGCTTGCTGATCCACTGATGTTGCGGAACGGTGGAGAGGCGCTGATCCAAGAGAAACTTCAAGTTGTAGTGGTCAGTGCGGATCAAGAAGTGGCGCCCCCACAAGTACGGGCGCCAATGGCGGACAGCCTGCACCAGTCCAATAAGCTCCCGTTCGTATGCCGCAAGCTTGAGGTGGCGCGCGGCGAACGGTCGGCTGAAGAAAGCGAGGGGCCCGGCACCTTGGTGTACGACGGCACCGAATCCCGCACCGGATGCATCGCAGTCCACCATGAACAGCTTGTCGAAGTCGGGCATCTGGAGCACGGGCCCGGTGGTGAGGGCGCGTTTGAGCGCCTGGAAGGCCCCCTCTGCATCGTCATCCCAGGCGAAAGCGTCGCGGCGCACGAGGCGTGTGAGGGGCGCCGCGATGAGGCCCAATTCCCGGATGAACTTCCGGTAGTATCCCGCCAGCCCGAGGAAACCACGGAGGCCCCGAGGAGAGCGAGGCGCCGGCCAAGCAGCCACGGCTGCCACCTTGTCAGCATCCATG
>NC_012877.2:18495291-18521860 GCF_000003195.3 Sorghum bicolor
TAGGTACGAAATTAGTACACCGGCGCTGTTAGGGGCACCTGTGGAGCGTGGACTATCCATGCACTGATCTTTTTTATCTGAGCGTGGAGCAAGTTCTAATATAAATTTATTTATTTATATTTTCATGTGTCCATAGAGTATTGATTTTTGCAGTAATCTCCTCCATGTATTTCTCAATGAAAATTTGAGGCACGCTAAATCTGCGCTTGACCTGTTAACCGGCGTCCGGTTCGCTCGGCTTCGGCTCCTTGCTACTCGCTAGAGAGAGAAACGGAAAAGGTTACGGGGGAAAAAAAAAAAAGAAAAGGCCGTCGAAAACCCTGCCGCCGCCGCCGATGCTCTCCGCCGTGCGATCTGGTTCCATTGGCCGGTGGCGAGCGCCGCCGCAACTCCTCACACGCCTCTTCTCCTCCTCCCCCTCCTCCTCCGGCACTTCTCCCGCGCGGCCGCAGGCGGCGGCGCTGCTGGAGCTCTCGGAGGTGGAGAAGGTGCTGCGCGACGTCCGGGCGGGCGACGTGCGCGTCTTCCCCGTCGGCGAGGGCGGGCTGCACGGGGGTGCCTGCGCCGACTACATGGTCGTCGCCACAGGCCGCTCCGATTGGCACGTCCGCAACATCGCGCAGGCGCTCCTCTACAAGGCACGTACTACTACCCTGAATTTCCCCTTCCTCTGCCTCCCTCGAGAGGAGCGAAATGAAGGTTTTTTTTCTCTCTCTCCCGGGTCATCCCAACCAGCCATTTTCTTGGTGATTATCCTGCCTTGGACTGTTAGATGGCTCTTGGTTTGGGGAATCACCTAGGTCTAGATGGGGAGCATCGTAAGTCCATTCTTTAATGGAGTATTTGATTTGGGGAATCAACCCATTCTAGACAGGGTGAGGCATCATGAGTCCATTCCTCAAATTTAGTGGAATGACTTCATTCCTTGTACTAGTACTAATTATTAGCTCATGAAAAATGATTGCTGATGGATCAACTCACTTTATTCCACAAACCAAACCAAAAACTAGTTTGTGAGATGATGATGGACCACTCCATTCCACAAACCAAACATGCCCTGAATTTGATGGAATGACTTCGTTCCTCATACTAGTTAATTATCGACTTATGAGGAATGAGGTGCTGATGCTCAACTCATTCCATTCTATAAGCCAAACAAAAAAAGTAAGTGAAGATGATGGACTATTTCATTCCTCAATCCAAACACCCAATAGATTTCTAGCCTACAAGGTTCTTGCTCAATTTCCTACCGTTTGTCCCACCATTTCCTGGATTAATAACATCTGGGATTTGACAAAGGTTTCATTCAGCAACTGGATTGAGATAGGTGTTGTTTGAATTGAGTGCTTCACATTTGTGGGTAAGTTGGAAGTCAAGCTAGCTAAACAGACTAAAATCCAAGAATCCCCGGACGATTCAGGACCTAGGAAGTCTGTTTTCATGTTTGTTGGTCTCTCTGCTGGAGATCATTCAGAAACAATACTGGTACATTGAGCAATCAAACTCTAGACTTGAGAACTATACCGTTCTCTGATGCATCGGTATTGTAACAGTGAGTTTAGGTACTGATTTGTGTAGGACAAATGCCAAGTGAGTTCTGATAATCTTTATTCTTTCAGTTTCAATTTAAGAAAAAAGTTAATATTCTTATGTTCCTCTGATATGTGAGGGGACCTGCCTTACGCATGGTCCATCTTAGCTCAGTAGCACCAATCCCTAGATGGCTGACTACATCATGATTCATGGTGTTTTGTTACGCATTTACTTGTATGTAATTGGAACCTGCTTGTTTTGTTGAATGTTGTGCCAGATAGACACACCATTTACCACATCAGTATATCTGGGGTTTGAAGATGGATTTATTTGTTACTTGGATTGGCATTGATAAAATTTAATTGATCGATGTGCATTCATGGGCAAGTTGGAAATGTTTCTCATTAATCAACTGGAGTTAGCTCCAGAAGCACTGGCCAATTTGACTCATAGATGATTTTTTTTCTGTTGATTTAATAAATTCATGTTCGTTAGTATCATCTGCTAGAGATTAGAAAATCACAAGTCCTAGACTTAGATATGTATGATTCCCTAATCTATAGATACTATACATTTGCATTTGTGTGATTGATTTGTCTTGGATACTTGTCTTGGAAGTGTAATTATTATTATTTTCCATCTTTTTAAATTAAGAATGTTGCACCCCAGTGTCGGCTCTGATATGGTCCATCCTAGCACCAATCCTTGATCTCATTCAGGCTCCAGTTCAATTTTTTGCAATGGTAGTCAGACAACTCCCTGGCACGTTAAATGAACCTGAGCCCTGTGCTAGCCGCTAGCATTTTATTCTGAGGAAGGTATACCGAAGTCAATAAGGGTCATTGTAGTTTTTGTGATAGCAGTTTAGTTGACTACACCTTTGACTTAAACCAATAGCAGAAGAGATATGCAACCACATTTGGTAGAGATTGTGATTTTGAATGACAGAAGCACCATTGCAAGTGTCTGAATGGCAGAAACAGAAAATTCAATATAAAATATTCTTCTCCACTGCCTCACCTTTCAGTTTGGACTACTTATAATGATCATTTATTTCTTCCTGGTATTGTTTTTAAATATATTTTTTTTCATTATATTGACATGTAGTGTATGTTTATTTTAAGTCCCCCCTTCAGTTGCTGGAACATGCTGTGAAATTCTACTGGCTGATCCTATCTTGTTACAGATAAAGCAAAAGCAGAAGGGCTCTGATAGAATATTGATGCCAAGTGTAGAAGGTCAACAAGCGGGAAAATGGGTTGTCATTGATTCAGGTAGTCTGAGCATCTCATATTTTCATCCTTCCCACTTTGTGATTTAATTATGACAATTTATTTTTGTTAAAGCTGTGTGGCGTTGAAAATAATCTTGTGGTGTTGAAAATAATCTTAAGTACTGTCATCTAATTGATGGCATAAAGCATGCTTTTTTCTTCCAATTTGTTGTGTTGTTGGTAGAACCTCGGGGTCTACCGGCGAGGGACCTGAGATTGTAGTGGTGAACTGCCGGAGGGGAAGGAGGTCGGCGCCTGGGCGCCGTGGCTGAGCGAGATGAGGGAAGGGAGGTGGCGGTTAGGGCACAATTAGGTCTCCCGGCTCCCTACAGGAAGCCGAGCAATAATAGATTGCTCTTGCTTAAAATCCAAAAAGTCTTTACAGCCAAGTATATATAACTCTCCTCTCCCTATATTAGGAAACAACTATCTCTCAACTAGGAAATAATAATAACTTGGGCCTTAAGCCCTGTCTACTGCCGGCTCCTTCATTAGCCACTAATGGGCTTTTTCCTCTGATAAGAGACGCCGGTCATAACATCTCTCCCCGCCTGCGCAAACAGCTCGTCCTCGAGCTGGAAGTCGGGGTAGTGCTGGCGAAACTCCTCAAGCAGCTCCCATGTGGCGTCGTCAGCGGAGAGCCCGCGCCACTTGATCAACACGCGCCACTCGCCCCTACGAAGCTGGGCACGCAGCACTGTCTCCGGCTCCGGCAGGACGCGACCATCAGCCACTGGAGGCAGCGTCGAAGGAGCAGTCGGCGGATCGCCACGATGTGGTTTGAGCAGCCCGACATGGAAGACGTCGTGGATGCGGGCGCTCTCCGGAAGCTGTAGCCGATAAGCAACCTGCCCAATGCGCTCCAGCACCTGAAAGGGACCAGCATAACGAGGCCCCAGCTTGCGCTGCGCACGAGGGTCCAGGGACTGAGTAGTCCTGTGCAGCAGCCTCAGCCAGACCCAGTCACCGACTTGGAACTCAACGTCGCGGTGGCCGGCGTCGTAGTACTTCTTGGAGAGTTGCTGCGCCTGGAGTAAGCGTTGGCGCACCTCAGCCAGCATCTCGTCCCGGCTGCGTAGAAGGGCATCAGCAGTATCTGTACGGGCCGTCCCCGGGCTGTACGGCAGCATGGGCGGTGGGGAACGCCCATAGACCACCTCGAAAGGTGTGGCGCGCAGGGCTGTGTGGAAGGATGTGTTGTAGCAGTACTCCGCCCACGACAACCAGTCCACCCACGCGCGAGGTCTGTCACCTGTGACACAACGAAGATACATGGCGATCACCTTATTCACCACCTCAGATTGGCCGTCAGTCTGCGGGTGGAACGCAGTGCTCATGCGCAGCGATACGCCCGCCATCTTGAAGAGATCGCGCCAAACATGGCCGGTGAACACGGGGTCCCTGTCGCTGACAATGGAAGAAGGGAACCCGTGTAGCCGGACGACGCCGTCGAAGAAAGCGCGCGCGACGGAGGCAGCCGTGTAGGGGTGGCCGAGCGCAATGAAATGCGCATACTTGGAGAAACGGTCGACCACCGTGAGGATAACGGACTTGCCGCCCACTTTGGGCAGCCCCTCGATGAAGTCAATCGAGATGTCGGCCCACACCTGAGACGGAACGTCTAGGGGCTGTAGCAGTCCTGCCGGCTGCAAGGCTTGTGTCTTGTTACGTTGACAAGTGTTGCATGAGCGCACCCAATCCTGCACCAAGGAGCGGTCACCGGGTATATAGAACTCAGCCCGGAGTCGGTGAAGGGTCTTTTGTACCCCCTCGTGGCCAGCAGAGTGTGCCAGTAGGAGGGCCTGATGGCGCAAATCACCATGGTCAGGAACAAAGATGCGGCGCCCGTGCAGGAGCAGCCCATCTTCATGGCGCCAGGGGCCCTGCAGCTCACCAGCAGCAAGGCGCTCCAGGAGCTGCAGCGCATCAGCAGCAACCGTCGTGGCTTGGCGGATGTCGGCGATGAACACGAAGGAAGGCCCGGAGAGGGTGCTCACCACAGCGCCCCCGCCCTCCTGTGGGCCGTCCAACTCGGCGTCACGGCGGGAAAGAGCATCCGCCACGGTATTAAGGCGGCCGGGGCGGTACTCCACGGTGAAGTCGAAGCCAAACAGCTTGCTGATCCACTGATGTTGCGGAACGGTGGAGAGACGCTGATCCAAGAGAAACTTCAAGCTGTAGTGGTCAGTGCGGATCAAGAAGTGGCGCCCCCACAAGTACGGGCGCCAATGGCGGACAGCCTGCACCAGTCCAATAAGCTCCCGTTCGTATGCCGCAAGCTTGAGGTGGCGCGCGGCGAACGGTCGGCTGAAGAAAGCGAGGGGCCCGGCACCTTGGTGTAGGACGGCACCGAATCCCGCACCGGATGCATCGCAGTCCACCATGAACAGCTTGTCGAAGTCGGGCATCTGGAGCACGGGCCCGGTGGTGAGGGCGCGTTTGAGCGCCTGGAAGGCCCCCTCTGCATCGTCATCCCAGGCGAAAGCGTCGCGGCGCAGGAGGCGTGTGAGGGGCGCCGCGATGAGGCCGAATTCCCGGATGAACTTCCGGTAGTATCCCGCCAGCCCGAGGAAACCACGGAGGCCCCGAGGAGAGCGAGGCGCCGGCCAAGCAGCCACGGCTGCCACCTTGTCAGCATCCATGGCGACGCCGGCGGCGGAGATGACATAGCCCAGGTAGGCCACGGACGTCGCCCCGAACGAGCACTTCGAGCGCTTAAGGTGGAGCTGGTGCGCCCGAAGCTCGTTGAGGACGATGGCGATGTGCTGAAGGTGCTCCGCCCACGTGGCACTGTAGATCAAAATGTCATCGAAAAACACCAACACAAACCTGCGCAGGTATGGGCGCAGGACGTCGTTCATCAATGCTTGGAACGTCGCGGGGGCGTTGGAGAGACCGAACGGCATCACCAGAAACTCGTAGTGGCCGTGGTGGGTGCGGAACGCCGTCTTGGCCACGTCCTCAGGGTGCATGCGCACCTGGTGATAGCCCGAACGCAAGTCGAGCTTGGTGAAGAAGCGCGCTCCGTGAAGTTCATCGAGCAGCTCGTCCACCACCGGGATGGGGAACTTGTCCTTGGAAGTCTTGGCGTTAAGGGCGCGGTAGTCGATGCAGAAACGCCACGACTTGTCCGCCTTGCGGACCAGGAGCACCGGCGCAGAGAACGGCGAAGTGCTAGGCCGGATGATACCCTGGGTCAACATGGCTTCGCACTGCCGTTCCAGCTCGTCCTTCTGCAGCTGGGGATAGCGGTATGGCCGGACCGCCACCGGCGGCGTGCCTGGCAGCAGGTGAATCCGGTGGTCGTACGGCCGGGCTGGTGGCAGACCTTGCGGCTCCTCGAAGATGGCAGCGTGCTGGTGGAGAAGTCGGTCCAGCAGCGGCTGCTGGATGTCGGTGGTGACAGCAGCTGTGTGTGCTGGTCCAGCAGAGCCGCCTACACCCCTCCACAGGATGCGCCGGCCTTGTCGCGAGAAGGCCATCGTCATGGCCCCAAAGTCCCAGAGGATGGGACCCAACGTCCTGAGGTAGTCCACCCCAAGGATAAGGTCGAAACTGCCGAGGTCCAGACCGACGCAGGTGATGGAGAAGACCTCGCCCGCGATGCTGATAGGGACGTCGTGGGCAATCCCCTCGCAGGGCAGCCGGTCGCCGTTGGCGACAGTGACACGGAGCTGCTCCCCTCCCGCCGGAGAGAGACCGAGGCGGCGCATTGTCGTGCCCCGGAGGAAATTATGGGTGGAGCCTGTGTCCAGCAAGGCCAGCAGGCGCTCCCCTTTCACCAAAACAGGGAGCAGCATGGTGTTCTCTGTCCGGATACCTGCCACAGCATGGAGCGAGACGACAAAAGCATTAGCGTTAGGTAGCTCCGGGGCGGCAGGTTCCTCCCTCAGTGCAGCAGCTGCTGCCGCGTCGCCGACCGGTACGGCGTCCTCCACTACATAGTCGTCGACGTCGAGGTAGAACAGCCGCTGGCACACGTGCCCGGGCACATAAGGCTCATCACAGTTGTAGCAGAGGCCCTGGCGACGACGCTCCGCCTGCTCAGCTGGTGTGAGGCGGCGGAAAGGACGTGCCGGGGCTGCATTGCCCGCAGCAGCCCCGTGGGCGTCCTGTGCTGGCAGCGCTGCAGGTGCGCGGCCTGCAGGGCGCGGAGGCGGCCGAGCAGCACGCGCCGGAGGGAGCGCTTGCATGGCAGCCGCCCGGCGCTCGAAGGCCCGAGCGTAGTACATTGCTGTCTGCAGGTCCGGGGGGTCGCGCATCTCCACGTCCACCCGAAGGTGTTCAGGCAGCCCCCCAACGAAGAGTTCGGCGCGCTGGCGGGGCGACACCCCTTGGGCATGACAGGCCACTGCTTGGAAACGGCCTGCAAACTCCTGCACAGTAGACTTAAAGGGTAACCGGCCCAGCTCGGCCAAGCGACTACCCCGCAGCGGTGGACCAAAGCGAAGACGACATAGGTCACGGAAACGCTCCCATGACGGCATGCCTTCATCTTGTTCCAGGGCGTAGTACCACGTCTGTGCTTCTCCCCTGAGGTGGTAGGAGGCGAGCCAGGTGCGGTCAGACGCCAAGGTGCGCTGTCCCCTGAAGAATTGCTCACAATGGTTGAGCCAATTCAGGGGATCGACGGAGCCATCATAGGTCATGAACTCCAGCTTGTAGAACTTCGGCGGTGGAGGCTCCGGAGCGGCGGCGTAGGCTGCTGTCCCCGCAGCAGATGGTGCAGCGGCGAAGGGCGGCCCGTGCGCAGGGGCAGCAGCGTATGGGGCGCCCCCTGCTGGTGCTGATGCCGGCAGTAGCGTACCCCCATGGAAGAGGCTCCCGTCGACACTGCCGTAGAGGACGTCCGGTGCAGGGACGCCACCATGCATGACGCTGGATGTTGACGCAGGCAGCGGTTCATGGACCGTGGTCGCCTGCGTGTAGACGGGCGGTGCCGAAGAGTCGAGAAGCCAAGCCGGAAGCGGCGAGGGGGACGCAGGAAACCTGAGCTGAGTGATCGGGACTCCCTGCGACGCTGGGGCAGACACCGGCGGGTAGTAGGAGGACGATCCCTCATAGGGCATCCCATATGCATAGGCGTTGGTGACAGCCGGCTGTGAGTATGGCGGCGACAGTAGCGGCGGATGCGGGAATTGGGGCGGCTGCGGCGCATAGGATCCCGCCAGGAAGGAGCGAATACCAGCCACTGCCTGCCCCAAGTCCAGGACGGCCATGGTCAGTTGCTCGAACGTTAGGGGCCTGACGGAAGACTGCGCTGGTGGTGCTGATGGGGACCCAGACGTGCCGGCGAGCACCAAGCCTGATGTTGAGGAAGGAGGCGCTGGCGGCTGCGTGGTGGTGGCTGTGATCTGCGGCTGCTGCGTGGTGGTGGGCAGCACCGGCGGCTGGGAGGTAGCCGGCGGCTGCGTGGGGAAGACAGGCGGCTGAGACATCGATCCTGAGGTCTCTGATACCAGATTGGTAGAACCTCGGGGTCTACCGGCGAGGGACCTGAGATTGTAGTGGTGAACTGCCGGAGGGGAAGGAGGTCGGCGCCTGGGCGCCGTGGCTGAGCGAGATGAGGGAAGGGAGGTGGCGGTTAGGGCACAATTAGGTCTCCCGGCTCCCTACAGGAAGCCGAGCAATAATAGATTGCTCTTGCTTAAAATCCAAAAAGTCTTTACAGCCAAGTATATATAACTCTCCTCTCCCTATATTAGGAAACAACTATCTCTCAACTAGGAAATAATAATAACTTGGGCCTTAAGCCCTGTCTACTGCCGGCTCCTTCATTAGCCACTAATGGGCTTTTTCCTCTGATAAGAGACGCCGGTCATAACATCTCTCCCCGCCTGCGCAAACAGCTCGTCCTCGAGCTGGAAGTCGGGGTAGTGCTGGCGAAATTCCTCAAGCAGCTCCCATGTGGCGTCGTCAGCGGAGAGCCCGCGCCACTTGATCAACACGCGCCACTCGCCCCTACGAAGCTGGGCACGCAGCACTGTCTCCGGCTCCGGCAGGACGCGACCATCAGCCACTGGAGGCAGCGTCGAAGGAGCAGTCGGCGGATCGCCACGATGTGGTTTGAGCAGCCCGACATGGAAGACGTCGTGGATGCGGGCGCTCTCCGGAAGCTGTAGCCGATAAGCAACCTGCCCAATGCGCTCCAGCACCTGAAAGGGACCAGCATAACGAGGCCCCAGCTTGCGCTGCGCACGAGGGTCCAGGGACTGAGTAGTCCTGTGCAGCAGCCTCAGCCAGACCCAGTCACCGACTTGGAACTCAACGTCGCGGTGGCCGGCGTCGTAGTACTTCTTGGAGAGTTGCTGCGCCTGGAGTAAGCGTTGGCGCACCTCAGCCAGCATCTCGTCCCGGCTGCGTAGAAGGGCATCAGCAGTATCTGTACGGGCCGTCCCCGGGCTGTACGGCAGCATGGGCGGTGGGGAACGCCCATAGACCACCTCGAAAGGTGTGGCGCCAGGGCTGTGTGGAAGGATGTGTTGTAGCAGTACTCCGCCCACGACAACCAGTCCACCCACGCGCGAGGTCTGTCACCTGTGACACAACGAAGATACATGGCGATCACCTTATTCACCACCTCAGATTGGCCGTCAGTCTGCGGGTGGAACGCAGTGCTCATGCGCAGCGATACGCCCGCCATCTTGAAGAGATCGCGCCAAACATGGCCGGTGAACACGGGGTCCCTGTCGCTGACAATGGAAGAAGGGAACCCGTGTAGCCGGACGACGCCGTCGAAGAAAGCGCGCGCGACGGAGGCAGCCGTGTAGGGGTGGCCGAGCGCAATGAAATGCGCATACTTGGAGAAACGGTCGACCACCGTGAGGATAACGGACTTGCCGCCCACTTTGGGCAGCCCCTCGATGAAGTCAATCGAGATGTCGGCCCACACCTGAGACGGAACGTCTAGGGGCTGTAGCAGTCCTGCCGGCTGCAAGGCTTGTGTCTTGTTACGTTGACAAGTGCTGCATGAGCGCACCCAATCCTGCACCAAGGAGCGGTCACCGGGTATATAGAACTCAGCCCGGAGTCGGTGAAGGGTCTTTTGTACCCCCTCGTGGCCAGCAGAGTGTGCCAGTAGGAGGGCCTGATGGCGCAAATCACCATGGTCAGGAACAAAGATGCGGCGCCCGTGCAGGAGCAGCCCATCTTCATGGCGCCAGGGGCCCTGCAGCTCACCAGCAGCAAGGCGCTCCAGGAGCTGCAGCGCATCAGCAGCAACCGTCGTGGCTTGGCGGATGTCGGCGATGAACACGAAGGAAGGCCCGGAGAGGGCGCTCACCACAGCGCCCCCGCCCTCCTGTGGGCCGTCCAACTCGGCGTCACGGCGGGAAAGAGCATCCGCCACGGTATTAAGGCGGCCGGGGCGGTACTCCACGGTGAAGTCGAAGCCAAACAGCTTGCTGATCCACTGATGTTGCGGAACGGTGGAGAGGCGCTGATCCAAGAGAAACTTCAAGTTGTAGTGGTCAGTGCGGATCAAGAAGTGGCGCCCCCACAAGTACGGGCGCCAATGGCGGACAGCCTGCACCAGTCCAATAAGCTCCCGTTCGTATGCCGCAAGCTTGAGGTGGCGCGCGGCGAACGGTCGGCTGAAGAAAGCGAGGGGCCCGGCACCTTGGTGTAGGACGGCACCGAATCCCGCACCGGATGCATCGCAGTCCACCATGAACAGCTTGTCGAAGTCGGGCATCTGGAGCACGGGCCCGGTGGTGAGGGCGCGTTTGAGCGCCTGGAAGGCCCCCTCTGCATCGTCATCCCAGGCGAAAGCGTCGCGGCGCAGGAGGCGTGTGAGGGGCGCCGCGATGAGGCCGAATTCCCGGATGAACTTCCGGTAGTATCCCGCCAGCCCGAGGAAACCACGGAGGCCCCGAGGAGAGCGAGGCGCCGGCCAAGCAGCCACGGCTGCCACCTTGTCAGCATCCATGGCGACGCCGGCGGCGGAGATGACATGGCCCAGGTAGGCCACGGACGTCGCCCCGAACGAGCACTTCGAGCGCTTAAGGTGGAGCTGGTGCGCCCGAAGCTCGTTGAGGACGATGGCGATGTGCTGAAGGTGCTCCGCCCACGTGGCACTGTAGATCAAAATGTCATCGAAAAACACCAACACAAACCTGCGCAGGTATGGGCGCAGGACGTCGTTCATCAATGCTTGGAACGTCGCGGGGGCGTTGGAGAGACCGAACGGCATCACCAGAAACTCGTAGTGGCCGTGGTGGGTGCGGAACGCCGTCTTGGCCACGTCCTCAGGGTGCATGCGCACCTGGTGATAGCCCGAACGCAAGTCGAGCTTGGTGAAGAAGCGCGCTCCGTGAAGTTCATCGAGCAGCTCGTCCACCACCGGGATGGGGAACTTGTCCTTGGAAGTCTTGGCGTTAAGGGCGCGGTAGTCGATGCAGAAACGCCACGACTTGTCCGCCTTGCGGACCAGGAGCACCGGCGCAGAGAACGGCGAAGTGCTAGGCCGGATGATACCCTGGGTCAACATGGCTTCGCACTGCCGTTCCAGCTCGTCCTTCTGCAGCTGGGGATAGCGGTATGGCCGGACCGCCACCGGCGGCGTGCCTGGCAGCAGGTGAATCCGGTGGTCGTACGGCCGGGCTGGTGGCAGACCTTGCGGCTCCTCGAAGATGGCAGCGTGCTGGTGGAGAAGTCGGTCCAGCAGCGGCTGCTGGATGTCGGTGGTGACAGCAGCTGTGTGTGCTGGTCCAGCAGAGCCGCCTACACCCCTCCACAGGATGCGCCGGCCTTGTCGCGAGAAGGCCATCGTCATGGCCCCAAAGTCCCAGAGGATGGGACCCAACGTCCTGAGGTAGTCCACCCCAAGGATAAGGTCGAAACTGCCGAGGTCCAGACCGACGCAGGTGATGGAGAAGACCTCGCCCGCGATGCTGATAGGGACGTCGTGGGCAATCCCCTCGCAGGGCAGCCGGTCGCCGTTGGCGACAGTGACACGGAGCTGCTCCCCTCCCGCCGGAGAGAGACCGAGGCGGCGCATTGTCGTGCCCCGGAGGAAATTATGGGTGGAGCCTGTGTCCAGCAAGGCCAGCAGGCGCTCCCCTTTCACCAAAACAGGGAGCAGCATGGTGTTCTCTGTCCGGATACCTGCCACAGCATGGAGCGAGACGACAAAAGCATTAGCGTTAGGTAGCTCCGGGGCGGCAGGTTCCTCCCTCAGTGCAGCAGCTGCTGCCGCGTCGCCGACCGGTACGGCGTCCTCCACTACATAGTCGTCGACGTCGAGGTAGAACAGCCGCTGGCACACGTGCCCGGGCACATAAGGCTCATCACAGTTGTAGCAGAGGCCCTGGCGACGACGCTCCGCCTGCTCAGCTGGTGTGAGGCGGCGGAAAGGACGTGTCGGGGCTGCATTGCCCGCAGCAGCCCCGTGGGCGTCCTGTGCTGGCAGCGCTGCAGGTGCGCGGCCTGCAGGGCGCGGAGGCGGCCGAGCAGCACGCGCCGGAGGGAGCGCTTGCATGGCAGCCGCCCGGCGCTCGAAGGCCCGAGCGTAGTACATTGCTGTCTGCAGGTCCGGGGGGTCGCGCATCTCCACGTCCACCCGAAGGTGTTCAGGCAGCCCCCCAACGAAGAGTTCGGCGCGCTGGCGGGGCGACACCCCTTGGGCATGACAGGCCACTGCTTGGAAACGGCCTGCAAACTCCTGCACAGTAGACTTAAAGGGTAACCGGCCCAGCTCGGCCAAGCGACTACCCCGCAGCGGTGGACCAAAGCGAAGACGACATAGGTCACGGAAACGCTCCCATGACGGCATGCCTTCATCTTGTTCCAGGGCGTAGTACCACGTCTGTGCTTCTCCCCTGAGGTGGTAGGAGGCGAGCCAGGTGCGGTCAGACGCCAAGGTGCGCTGTCCCCTGAAGAATTGCTCACAATGGTTGAGCCAATTCAGGGGATCGACGGAGCCATCATAGGTCATGAACTCCAGCTTGTAGAACTTCGGCGGTGGAGGCTCCGGAGCGGCGGCGTAGGCTGCTGTCCCCGCAGCAGATGGTGCAGCGGCGAAGGGCGGCCCGTGCGCAGGGGCAGCAGCGTATGGGGCGCCCCCTGCTGGTGCTGATGCCGGCAGTAGCGTACCCCCATGGAAGAGGCTCCCGTCGACACTGCCGTAGAGGACGTCCGGTGCAGGGACGCCACCATGCATGACGCTGGATGTTGACGCAGGCAGCGGTTCATGGACCGTGGTCGCCTGCGTGTAGACGGGCGGTGCCGAAGAGTCGAGAAGCCAAGCCGGAAGCGGCGAGGGGGACGCAGGAAACCTGAGCTGAGTGATCGGGACTCCCTGCGACGCTGGGGCAGACACCGGCGGGTAGTAGGAGGACGATCCCTCATAGGGCATCCCATATGCATAGGCGTTGGTGACAGCCGGCTGTGAGTATGGCGGCGACAGTAGCGGCGGATGCGGGAATTGGGGCGGCTGCGGCGCATAGGATCCCGCCAGGAAGGAGCGAATACCAGCCACTGCCTGCCCCAAGTCCAGGACGGCCATGGTCAGTTGCTCGAACGTTAGGGGCCTGACGGAAGACTGCGCTGGTGGTGCTGATGGGGACCCAGACGTGCCGGCGAGCACCAAGCCTGATGTTGAGGAAGGAGGCGCTGGCGGCTGCGTGGTGGTGGCTGTGATCTGCGGCTGCTGCGTGGTGGTGGGCAGCACCGGCGGCTGGGAGGTAGCCGGCGGCTGCGTGGGGAAGACAGGCGGCTGAGACATCGATCCTGAGGTCTCTGATACCAGATTGGTAGAACCTCGGGGTCTACCGGCGAGGGACCTGAGATTGTAGTGGTGAACTGCCGGAGGGGAAGGAGGTCGGCGCCTGGGCGCCGTGGCTGAGCGAGATGAGGGAAGGGAGGTGGCGGTTAGGGCACAATTAGGTCTCCCGGCTCCCTACAGGAAGCCGAGCAATAATAGATTGCTCTTGCTTAAAATCCAAAAAGTCTTTACAGCCAAGTATATATAACTCTCCTCTCCCTATATTAGGAAACAACTATCTCTCAACTAGGAAATAATAATAACTTGGGCCTTAAGCCCTGTCTACTGCCGGCTCCTTCATTAGCCACTAATGGGCTTTTTCCTCTGATAAGAGACGCCGGTCATAACAGTTGTGCTCCTACAATTATTGCATTTCTTAGTATTTGGTTGAATTGGAAACCAGTGTACATACAATGTTGTTAACTGGAGTGCAGTTTTGATAAAATGCTCCATGCTGAACCTTTTCTCTTATCACTAATGCCGTAAGTGTGATGATTATGTGGTCATATTTGATAATTTTCCTTATTTAGTAAGTGAACTTAACTTTAGTTGAGTTGTTTGTTAACTTGCTGATTTCTTTTACTTCCTATTTGTTTCCAAAGATCAACCGCGTTTGAGTTCTGTTAGCTAATACCTGACTTTTGGGGTTTAACATTAGGCTGGTGCACTCTAGTCATCCTCAAGAAATTAAACATGTTTTGTCAAAAAAAAAAAATCAACAGTGGAATTGCGATTATCTTTTTTTTAAAACTATAGTTTCTTTTCCCTTCTATATAAACCTTCATAAGCTGATCATTAAATTGTTTATGGAGTTTATGGTGAAGTCTTTTGCCCTATGCATGTAATTGACATCTTGTTATCTCAGGAAGCATAATCATCCATGCACTTGAAGAAAGGGCAAGAGAGTATTATGATTTAGAAAGCATTTGGTCAAAAGAGGTGTCCCCTAACACTTCCATTCAGGTTAGTGCCCTTATAATTGTGTTTTATTGTTGTTTCCACATATAAATGATATCATAAGTCTCTTATTAATGATAGCTGATATTTTATGTTGTTAATTGTTTATTGTCAATTTTGGATGAATTGGTTGAGCACAGTACTTGTCTGAATATTTATGTGATTTGTTTGATGTTGTGAAAAGCAAAAACATGACAGTAGTTTGTCATTCTATAACCTAAACTGTTATATGATTTTAACTTTAGTGGCCTTAAAGCCTGATAGTGTTTAAATATCAATAAAATCTGCTGTTGTCGAGCATTCCAATCTGCCTAGAGTGCATGCATTCTATGTAAAATTGTGTTTGTTTCATGTCCATTTTTCCTTTTTATAGTGTGCAGATGAGTTCTGTGTAAAAGCATATTTGTTTCATGGCTGTTTAATTAGTATATGTGCTTCAACTAGTGGGAAGATATGACTTTTCTCTGCATGTCCACAAAAACTTTCCAGTAAAAATGAGGATGTCTACAGAAATATTGTGATTAAGTAAACAATTTGATACAAGAAACAATTACACGGTCTTTTCAAGCATATCTAATTATCAAAACGTGATGTGCCCAGATCATGAAAATGAGGCTGTGCCAGTCTAACTCAGTAACCAAATGTTCTCTATGTCTATTTATGATTGTTATATTATAGATACCACACATAGTTTGCTTAGTGAACTGAGTTGGTAGTAAGCTGATTAACTGAAGGGAGTCGCACTGTATGTAATAAATGTATTTCTGCAAACTTCGAGCTCCTTAGGGTCCTTGATCTTACAAGCTTTTAATGGGAGCTTGTTGTTACCTAGTGATTATACAACAACAAACGTTCATCCGGCAGGGTTTCAATACCTTTAGATGAAATGTGACTATTTCAAGGTAATTAGTGAAAATGTAACAAAAGAGTTGATTAATAAAAGATATTACTGGGTTCACCTCAAAACCTGTGGTTACGGGTCTCCCATTTAGTAATAGTTTAGCTGATTCTGTAGATTTGATCCTGGCTACCAACAATTTAGTAAACAAAACTGAAATATAATAACAAAAAGTGTATTTAGAACAAAAAGCACACCATAAATTGACATCTCTTTTATGAACACAATTTTATGTCATTGATCATCGTGGAATACTTACAAAATCAAATGGGCACATTTTTTTTCAATGCGGAGATGACCCATATTCCACCTTGTAACAAATGAAAACATATCTGGTTAAAAAAACATTATTGAGAAACACCTGGTAGCAACAAACGGGGAAGCAATTAGTATATAGAAGTTTAAGTCAACTGATACTTACAACTTCTTACAGGACCAATGAAACTACAACCATAAACTAAATACCTAATTATGGACTAAGCAGAAAGAAAGAAGTGCTAGGACCATAATGAAAATGTGGACTTGCTTTGTCAACTCCTTTCCTTTGGTCCTGTTTTCAGTTATCTTCCTGCCCTGCATCCTCATACTGGTAATCCTCATGAGGTTGCTCTATTGAAAATGAATATTGGATTTAACTTTACACTGCAGTATTCTAAAGATATTTGCTCTAATTGTTTACGGCTTTATGCCCTAACATTCTAACATCGGCATTGAATGATTCAACCCTACAAACATGGTTTTGAGTAGTCACCATGCTGTTGAGGTGTACACCAGGAGGCACAGAACCCCACAAGGTTTTAGTTATGCTATATTGTCTAGGCGTTGCCTAAAAGGCACCTAGGCGTACCCCAACTCCACAGGACGCCACAATGCCTCTAAAGTGCCTCTAAAACCGTAACCACAGCTGCTGTATATCTCAATTAAAAAAACATGCACTTTTCATATTAAATGTACTATGTACAATAGAAAATCATGAAGAGGAATGTCATTGCTGTTTATCCAAATTTGTAACCAGGCTGATACTATTGGTATGTAGGGTTGTGATCAGATTAGAAGTGGCACATGATTTGCTATCCGATTGCATTTGCTGCTGAATTTGATATTGGGATGCAACTTTTGATTTTTTAGAGATGCCTGTATCTGGCAGTTAGAACGGATATTTAAGGAACTTCCTCATCAGATGACCTAGAAAAATAAGTAAATTATTCGGGAGAGTACCAGGGTGGGGCGGGGCTACTCACTCATTTACCATGGTTATCAATGCACCAAGGATATGGCTCCAGACATACTCAGTCTCGGTGGCAATATAGTTCCCAAAGTCATCTCTTTCCTCATGCATGGAGAATGGATGTGGGTTTGTCATGCAGTCGAAGTCCCAATGGATAGATTGAGCATTCTGAAAGCCTAGGAAGTTAATTTCTGTGCTTTCGTCCAAAGTGTATTTGATCATTCAGTTGGAATCAAATTATCCAGATAAACATGGTGAGAATAATTTTTGTAACCTTTCCACAAATAGACATAGTATTTCCTTGTCTGGAGAATTTTTGTTTATAAATTCAATGAACCAATGTCACGTGTATTGTTCAATCCATGGTTGGTTACTGTCCAGTTCTTGTACCATTTTTGAGTTTGTAGATGGATTTGTACAGTTATTTGTGTATTGGCAAGCTGTGACTTTTAAGATTTCTTTTCTGGCTATACATTTTAAGTTCGATTAATCTATTCTCTTCTGTTGAGTCACAGTCCTTTTAAACCTCTGCAGGAGTTGGAGACCTCGCTGGTGAAGACACGTCGCCGGAACCTATCAAAGAAACCCATGAAGAGCATCTGAACTAGGGGATATGGTACGATGATCCGTGAACCATAATAAATTACAGGAGGTCGAGCTTTCTTCTCTTTCCATTTTGTAGCATCTTTTACTTACCAAAACTAGTCTTATTATGGGGGGTTTGTATATGGACTAAAATCGCATTAATGTAATATCCACTGCAAACATTACTGAGTTCCTCGCTTCCTACTTTTTTGCAATTGGAAACATAGCTTGTGCTTTTCAAATGGTATTCTCGATTCTCCCAGTGGTGTTTGAATATTCACCAAAGCATTGATGATTTGCCTTCTTTCCTACTTCTATTGGTTTATATATGGAGCTTCAGGTAAGATATACTTGCATTGCATATGTTACGTGAAAAATTGGATCCATGGAGAAGTGCACATGTGTGGAACATGATGATCATGATAAACTCCTTGACATGATCTGGATCCTTTATCCATCTTATATATGAACCTTAATGTCTCCATATTTTTTTTAACTCTTTGGACTTTCTTGTGTCAGATATTTTTTTTTATACTTTTCTTTTGCATAGCCTTTGCTTCTTTTTTGCATGAACTTATGGAGAAGTATCATATTTGGAACATGGAGTATTTATTTGGCGAGAATAGAAAGGCATGTTTTTTTTTGCTTACTTCTAGTGTATAAGTATATCATATATTTTTGACGTGTAATTGATCTCGATTTTGAGAGCATGATAATTTCTCAACATGGGTCAACAAAGATTGACAAAGCTCAATACAAAGATAGGTAGCATATATGGAAGGTTTTCAACATATAACATATCTTAAATTTGGCCTTGGCAGGAAATCTCACCATCGAGAAGTGAAGCAATTGATTTTGACGTTTGTTCAAAATATAAATTCTCTAAGAGCTTACACAAAAGATAAGATTTCTTTAGGTTTTACTATATTTCACTTTATGACAACTTAGTTGATATGTTTTCCTTATTAAAATGTTTGCACACACAAGTATATGTGCTAGGAATAAAGTCATAGTGACTATCCTTCACAAAGTCAAGTTCATAATTTAGCATAACTAGCAAAACATGCCCGTGCGTTGCAATGGGACATACAATTTATTACTTAACGATTGTACAATTTTTCTAAAACTTAATATAAGACTTTAAATCAAATGAATATAAACCTGTATAAAATTTTCTGTTCTTTGTCTGTCATTTTCTATTTGATAAGGATACCTATTCCTATTCAGTTTAGGATTACGATTTTAGCTATCCAAGTTATCTCAAAAAACAATGTTCAAGATATGCATACGTACATCATATATTCAGGATCAGACTCATTCTTTGCTTTTAATCACATCCAGTTTCAAACAATGAGTAGTACATGTCTCAAAGAAAAATTAATGCCTTTTCTTCTTCATGACTTCAAAAGGGATGATGTGTAAAAGCTATCCCTGTGATAAGAAAAATAATTAACAAAATCCTTATAGACCTATAGGAAGAAAATAAACTATCTCAATACTATCACGTCAACTTCAAACATAATGGAATAAAATTGGATCCATGGTCCACACAATGGGAACACCAAACAAAATTAACAGCCAGTGTCGTTAAGTCATCCTGCCAATTAACTTGTTTGAGCTTTACCAACAAAACCATAAGTAAAGATTATAGTGAATAATGCTAGGTTGCCTAGAAATTAAAAGAAGACTTTTTTTGCAAGCTAATGCTTTGAAAATAACTGCACAATGCAACCTTACTGAGACGGGTTGTGCATTGTCGAATAACTGCTGCTACTGAAACACTGAACTGATGCTGCTCTTATGACTAAACTAAGAGAAAAATAAAGAGACACGAACACGAGCTAAAGAAAATAATTCTTAGAGGAAAATACAATTGCAGATCAATGTGGTCGATATATTGAAAGGATTTGGCTGAATTGAACAAGATCCTTCTAGCCTTACCAAACTACAAACGACTCAAGCAACTTGCCGGTCCTCTAAACTGAACCAATGCAGTTCTGATGCTATACTGTATAGAGAGCCTGTTGAAGTCGCACACGAGGAACCATATCAAAACTAAGTTAGAAAAAGGCTGCAACATCTCCCGACATGAATGGCGAACAGGACCCTGGCCCAAGAAGGCAAGAACCGATCCACATAGGAATAAATTGCAGAGCACCTAAGACTACAATCTTCCACGGATTTGAACCTAAACATTTGTACATATGACTTTTCCTGCTTCAAAAAAGTAAACTAATCTCCTTCTTGTACTCAACTCTAAAGCGATAAAGAAGCAAAAGAACAAAGTGATTTAACATACCTCAGAACCAATCCGAAGGTGATTTCTTTCATCCCCATGTGCGAGAGCACGCTGTCTGCCCACAACGACATCCACCCCATAGGGGCGCCTAGGCTTGTGGCTCCACATGCCACCGTCCGGGGAGAGGGAGAAGCAGCGCAGGGTGGCCTCGTCGCCGGAGGCGGACCAGACGAGCTCGATGATCATGAAGCCATTGTGGGAGCCGCCTCCGGAGGCGATGATGAGGCCCGCGACGCCGGTGCGTCCAGGCGCGTCCGGGAGCTGGCGGACAGTGTTGGAAGCAGCGTCGCAGAGGCCATCCTCTCGTCGTCCGGGGAGCCGGAGATGAGGAGGAGGCTGCGGGTCAGCGGCGAGGACGAGGCGTCGCGGACGAGAGCGCCGCTGCCGCCGTCGATGAGAGGGGACACGAAGAGCTCGGTGAGGCCCATGGCCCGCCAGCCGCGTGCACGGCAGCCAACGCCCGAAGGGAGGGCGGGGTCAATGCAGGCCTTGCGGCATAGTACACCCCATCATGGCCCCGGCGGCAGAGAAGGCGGCGACGCCATCGCCGATGGTTAGGTTTCCTAGTGGCCTGCGAGGAATTTGGGGGATCGATGATTGCCCTTTGGCTGCACGGCCTTTTTTCACCAAGGAGATGTACGCGGAAGCGGGCCGAGGCAGAAGAAAAAAAAGGGCAGACTGAAATTTTGACTCTTTATTAGTAGGTATAGATTTATTTCATATTTTTTGTTTAACTTGCGTTGCACGGGAACACAATAATGACATGTTAATGATAATTAATTTATGTACGAGTGTTTGATGTTTTATTGAAAAACTATAATATAAATGTGTTAAAAGACAATTTCGAATGTTATATATGGTACATCGATATTTCAAACTTAATTTTGTATGTACTCCCTCCGCCCCATGTTTAAAAGCACATCTAGCATTCAAATTTTTTCCTAAAATTAAGTGCACTCTCCCTAGCTACAAGTTAGTAGCTTGTGAGACCAAGGCAACAAAGAAAACTGACGAACGCTCAGGAAGGTCCTCATCCACTAGTTCCTCTCTTTCACGTGTTCCGCACCGTGCTCCTTTGGCTTTTTATCGTCAAATTCCAGAGCTCCTCTCCCATGGCCGTTGTCTACCTCTGCTTTCTTCTTCCTCTGCATATGGAGATAGCCTGCTGCGTGACTTCGCGCGCATGGGGAGGGAGAGGCTCGGCCACGCCGTTGGTCGGCTGACGCGGTGTGGCTCGCACAGGCCCGAGGGCCAAGGCACCGATGCCGGGGGGGGAGGGGGGGGAGGGGGGCGGCCCTGCTGCAAGCGTGTGCGGGAGGGGCAGGGCTCTGGCTGCCTGGAAATCAGTTTCTACAGGCGGTTCTTTTATGTAAGCCGCCTGTAGAAATTGGATTCTACAGGCGGTTCTCATAACAGAACCGCCTGTGGTAAGATTTTCTAATTTAATTCTATTTTCCAGCAAACCCTATTTGTAATATTATATATATATATTATATACATTAATATTGAAACTATGTTAGGCTACAAGATTCAACCAATGCAACATGCAATATATTTATATATACCATTACTTTGTACATAAAATTATATTAATTACAAACATCACACATCAAAGTTTTTTGTTTACAGACATATGAGGTTTCACATCTGAAACCTCTGCTCTAATAACCCGATCGAGATAGCTTTAGCCTACTAATATCTCTTAGCGCTCTAAACTCAGGCTTTGCTAGGACGCTGGTCGGATCGTGATATTTCCCTTCGGTGGGAATGGCTTCTCTCAAGAGAAAAGTGCAGAGGTCCTCAACTATGTTATATAGAACAACTTGAGTCACGCTCTTCGCCTTTTCCAACTCATGTTGCTGCAGAGGAAGTTAGAAACATCATAAATTTATAGTTCATATAACACATGCTTAGCAACAAAAAATGACACAAATAATATAAACGACTATTAGAGCAATACCTTAGAAGGGTTAGTTACATATCTTCCGGTCTCTCTCATGAACTCGCAGACGTAGAATCCACAGTGGACCGATCCGACTGGTTGCTTATGGCACTGATGTATGACAACAAAGTGGATATTTATTAGTTGCAACATCGTCATATGCATATTATATTTATAAAAGACAGCTTGTGATATTTTGGTACGTACCGGCCATTTATAAAATAATCGCAATGGCTGCCCTGGTTCTGATGAATCACACCTTCCACCTTTGATCTTATAATACCTATAGGCCCTATAGTATCAAATACACAATCCTCAAGTTATTCTAAAACTCTTATAAAAGTAGGTATGAATATTTAATGTACTCAGCTTACCGTTCCAAGTGTGTAATGAATTTTGCATAACTTGAAGGATCATAGGCTGCAGAGTCTAGGACTAGCACACGTCCTAGACTAGGATTAATGAGGCGGCAGATCCAGTGGTCCCTGAGAGAATCGAATTTATGATGCAAGTGCCCATTGAAATTACTAATACGACGATGAATACAAATTGACACTTACCAAAGTTGTATGGGGCAATAACACATTCTCGATCTTGATACTTGAGCAGTGCCAAGGCTATGTAGAGGTCGTATTTACATTCATAATCTAGTCGATTTTCATCTATTATTTTCTTACGCTCAGCGGGGTCCAAACCTTCTAAGGAGTCGTGTTTGTCTCCGATTCTGAAGTTGTGCTGCTCCTCGCATATCTTTATCGGGCTCTGATACGCAACCCTTTTACTGGCAGACCTATCCGGATCTGAACCGTACCGCATCTCTTGTTGTTCAAAATTCATTCTGCAATGAGCACTTGTACGTTAGATGTTGAAAATTGATGCAACTCAGGAATAATCACACAAGATAGTACGAGTGACACTTACAAGGCAAACACGGTTACCAGCTGCACGTCTAGTCTCTGCAGGTTCATCATTAGCCACATGTCCTCGAAGGTAACGATTGCCTTTGTACGCTCACTGTTGAATGCTGTTGGTGGTATAATCACATTGATCGTGTCAATGCCTACAGAAGCTGATCTCATATACCAGTCATGCATCCTTTTTATACCAGCTGGGATCTTTTTGAGTTTGTCCCAACTAAGTAGTGGTCTGCCTGGCTCATATTTAGTAGGGACAAATTTGTAATCATCCTTCGTTGGTGGCCTGATATTGACAATACGTGTTTCACAACTTTTTGACCCCTCCTTCTCATGCTCTGCTAAGTCAACAAGTTTTGAAGTGCGGCTCCTTGCAATTCCAGACAAAAATAGGGCCGTACCAGCGGCCTTCTTCTTTAGCTCGTACAGGAAAACCAATTTGGGGACCGAGAATTTTGTTTTCTTTGGTTGCGGTGGTGTCTTATCATCATTTTTAGGTGTCGGTGGTGAGGAAGATTGCGGTGTTGAAGCATGGGGTTTAGGTGATGGTGGTGAAGCCTAGGGTTTAGGTGATGGTGGGGGAGTGGGTTTTGATGGTGGCGGGGATGGTGGTTGAGGCATTATTGGTGATGGTGGTGGTGGGGATTGTGGATGCAAGATTGGAGAGGTTGGTGGAGTGGGAAGAGATGTGGGATGGGACGACTCCTGAGTTTGTGGCACTTCTCGGGGTGATGGTTGTGGTACCTGAGACAGCAGGACTGGGAATGTCTAGCATGTCGTCCTCATATCCTTGGACAACTGTCAACACTTCCACCCTGCAGTAGTCCTCAGGGATCTCACTACCATGGAATTGACGCCCCGGGATCGCAAGTCCTGTGGCTACTTCCCTTGTACGGTTATTGTTAAAACCATACCTTATGACTAGGGAGCAAGGCACAGGACTATCGATCTCATCAACTGGATAGCGGACCTTGTCTCCGGTAGAGGCAATACTACTTGGGACGACCGGAGCTTGTTCTGTTGTTGTCGGGGCAACGACTAGCTGCATTTGAGGAGGCTGCTGGCCACTTAATTGGCTAGACATTGCGGTCGCCAATCGCTGCATCAAATCAGGAGGAGGATTGGAGAGGATTTTAGACATCACCTCTTCGACTTCTCTCTTAGCCTTCTCCTTAAAATAATTAGACATTTCTGCCTTGTAGCGATCCCATTTCCTATACATTGCTTCCCACTCTGGTCTGAAGCCTTCTTTCCATCCTTCTTTTGATGATATGCCTCGTACACGACCAGGATGCTCTGGGTTACCCAGAGCAACAGTAAGGACATCTTTCTCCCTTTGAGGCTTAAATTCGCCCGCTTGCTGCTTAGCTGCCACAGCGAAAATATTCTTCGCTGCCTCTTCGACCATTGGGTCAGAAAATGATAAGCAAGACTTGGCTTCCTTTGCCGGTACATGAGCACGAATCCACCTCGAGCCCCTGCGACCAAGTTGGTCAGGGAGCGCTGGCAGACCCTTAGCCCTCTGCGCTTCATCCTCTTGCTCCCATTGGGCAAGCTTGCGCTGATAACCACCTGTGCCTAGATGATGATGGTACTTGTTCCTTTTTGCGAGCTTGGGTTTATATTCGCTCAAAGCTTTGAACTCCTCGGTACTTCTCTGCTCTAGAAACACCGCCCACTGACCAGCAGTGATTTTATACCTTTTTGTCGGGTCCAACCCTTTCTTTGCCCACTTAGAATTCAACTCGGACTTGTAATTCCTAAACATGATTCCCCACTGCTTCAATGTGTACTCCTTTACTAGGTCTTCTGAACCCTGAGGTAAAACAAACCTTGTAAGTAGCTTGTCCCACATTCTTGTGATTTCATTTTGGTCCACATTTGCCCACTCCCTGACTGTGATGTCAAGATGGTCCCTAACTAAGAATCCAAATGCGTTACACCACTTAGGTAAGGCCTCTGGAGGAGCTAGGGGTTGTCCTGTCGGGCTCACATCGGTAATTCTAAATGTGACTTTTGGAAACTGATTCAATCCTCTGTCACCTCGTTTTCTTTTTCTATCATCAGTCTTCTCGGTGGTCTTCTCGGTGGTTGTCTCGGTCGTCGGTTCGGGTGCACCTTCATGTGTGAATTGTTCCTAGGATAGGATCTCTTTCAGCTCATGAAACTGAGATAACACCTCCTGTTCATGTTAAAAGTTAAACACATAAATCATTCTTGTACATATACTGAGGGACATAAAAGTTAGAAAGATTTAATTATGGATGAGTAATTCATCACCTCATCTACTTCTAGAATATAATCAGGGTCACGTTCTAATTCACGACGAGCGTTCCTCTCTATGCGAGGATCTGGAATGTCGCTAGGGGAGGTCTCATACGAAGGATTTGATTCACGTTCTTTTGCATTCTCTGTGTGGTCCGACCCTTGTGCTTGCTCAGTGCTGTGTGACACTTGCACTTTCTCTGTGTGGTCCGAACCTTTTGCCGGTGCTTGGTCGATGCGGTCAGACCCTGACGCTTGGTTTGGGGTTGGAGAAGCCATCGTGATAATCTATTCAAATAATTACTTAGCATATGCATAACTACTTTGTAAATAATTGCATTATAAATAATTGCATTATAAAAAAGAAATAATAATTACTTAGCATATGCATAATGTATATACATAGACATTTAGGGTTTAGGGTTTAGGGTTGGAGAAGTCATCGTGATAATCTATACAAATAATTGCATTATAAAAAAGAAATAATAATTACTTAGCATATGCATAATGTATATACATAGACATTTAGGTTTTAGGGTTTAGAGTTTAGGGTTTAGGGTTGGAGAAGTCATCGTGATAATCTATACAAATAATTGCATTATAAAAAAGAAATAATAATTATTTAGCATATGTATAATGTATATGTTGATGCAAAACTGGTCTGCAAACACAAAGGGCTAATACCCGATTCAAACGTTAAGGCGTGCCAGCCGATTTGACCTTGCTATCGGCAAAGGTGATAACTCGAATACTTTAGTCCGGACAACAGCGATGCGCCCGGATGTCACGGCTAAGAGGTACTCACGCGGAACTTAAGAACACGCCGAGCTTAAGTCGACGAATTCCTAAGAACTCGTAACAAAAGGAAAAAGTATGACGAAGTCGTCAAAAAGTAAATGCTGGAATATGAGTAAAAACGTGTGTTTGATTTCTTGATTGATTATCTATTACAAGGCCCTAGGGTCTACATTTATACCCTGCTCAAAGAGCTACAACCAGACATGATTAGAATTCGAATTCCAAATTACACGGAATCCGTATACAAAACGATGTAAATAATTAAGGAAATAACAAAACTATCCCTCGTGACAAACCGAAACTCCTCCACATAACGACCGGCAGCTTCCGGACTCCCTCTTTGCATCATCGGCAGACCCTTTGCCATAGTCATCGGCAGACTTTCTTATCTAGCCATCGGCACCATATTACTGCCTGTGGACTTAATCACGTTCAACCTCTCCCTCATCGGCAACCATCCTCATCGGCAACCCACTTTGTAAACATCGTACTGCCACCTTATCCTGCCATCCCAGACACGTGCCAAAAAAACGGTGTCAACACATGCCCCCCAGTTTCGGAGTATAAAACTATTAATGCTCCGAAATTCTTTGCAGTAATGATGCCTTTTCCCGCAATTAATGCTCCTAATCTGGTAACCGACAACCTCAATCTGAACAACTCTGATCCTATTCCTCCGCAGATTTCTCGAAATCCCCAACTTTCTAAACGGGCATTTTTCTCAGCCGTACATCGGCAACAATACCGTTACAAAGATCTGCCGATGTTCTGACCAGGATATTCGCACAAACGGTTACTTCTCCTCTATCCGCCCATCGGCAATATGACCGTTGTAGAATATTGCCGATGGACCGACCAGGAGATCTCGCACAGTAAAATATCTTCAGATAATGACCGCTTCCTGTCAAATCACCTGCACAATCCCTGGATTACTGTGCGAATAGTTACCATATCCACCTGAGTACCCTCGGATTTCTCAGATGCGGCAAAGAGATAAGTCGGATTTGCCCTTGCCCATTTTGTCCTATAAATAGTTCCTTCTCGGGTACTCCTTCCCCATCACACCATTCTACTACCCAACTTTACTTTTGGGGTCTGGGGATTGCCCATCCAAA